>NC_079230.1:5134845-5382345 GCF_029633865.1 Lampris incognitus | reverse complement strand
GGGTAAATGTGGTGATTGTGGAGGACTGGCGGCTCTTCCTGGGGTAAATGTGGTGATTGTGGAGGACTGGCGGCTCTTCCTGGGGTAAATGTGGTGATTGTGGAGGACTGGCGGCTCTGCCTGGGGATAATGTGGTGATTGTGGAGCACTGGCGGCTCTTCCTGGGGTAAATGTGGTGATTGTGGAGGACTGGCGGCTCTTCCTGGGGTAAATGTGATGATTGTGGAGGACTGGCGGCTCTTCCTGGGGTAAATGTGGTGATTGTGGAGGACTGGCGGCTCTTCCTTGGGTTAATGTGGTGATTGTGGAGGACTGGCGGCTCTTCCTGGGGTAAATGTGGTGATTGTGGAGGCCTGGCGGCTCTTCCTGGGGTAAATGTGGTGATTGTGGAGGCCTGGCGGCTCTTCCTGGGGTAAATGTGGTGATTGTGGAGGACTGGCGGCTCTTCATGGGGTAAATGTGGTGATTGTGGAGGACTGGCGGCTCTTCCTGGGGTAAATGTGGTGATTGTGGAGGCCTGGTGGCTCTTCCTTCCTTAGCAGGATGAAGACCAACACAACACCAGGGCACGTGCGGGTGACACAGCTGTCAACAAGACACGTCACCCCGTGGCACGAGGGCCAATATTTTACTTTTCATTCGTCTTTATCTTCAGCACGTGTAGTTTGACACCAGTCTTGATTTTTTATTTTTTATTTCCATGTCTGTCGGACAGCGAAACCACCATTCCTCAAACGTTCCACGCTGAATTCATCGTGGTCGACTCCTGGAGGTCAACGCAAAGGTAGGAGGCTTTCTCACGCAAAACCACACCTCAGTACCACCCAGCAGGCTCGGGAAAACACGCGGGTCCCTCTTCCACCTGGACTCTGCTGCACCGGGTGTTGTTACGGAGGAGTGCGTGGTACCACGTGGTACCACGCACTCCTCGGGGTCGACCGGACTCGTTTTGGGTCGACCCGACTCGTTAGCCTGGTCAGGCAGCTCATCCAGGGGAAGGACAAGTCTGATTTAAACCTGTGCTGCCTTGCGGGTATACTCGTCTAGGGAAAGGCTTCAGGAGGAAAAACCTGCATCCGTCTCCACGGCCAGTCGTCCCGCTAGTCTTGCCACCGGTAGTAGGTGGTCTCGGACGAGAGACTGGGGTTGATGACGCGCAACTCTTCCTCACTTCAATCACCGCGCAAGCCATCTAGTCATCCATCACAGGATGACTAGATGGTCCTCGTCGCTGCGACGGACGAATAGAAAAAAAAAACAGCGTGGACGCTAAAATGACAGGAACTACAGAGTCCAGCTTCAGGTGAGAGACTGAAGCTGGACTCTGCAGACGCACCGCTGAGATCCGATCCACAGCTGGTCACCTCCGACCACTCTGCACTCACTGGTTAACCCTTTATTCCTGCTGACTAAAAGTGTGGCGTCTAACAGAACTAGAATAAAGGACTGGAAACAGATTTAGACGGTAAGAGGAGTGACCGCTGACGGCAGGCCAGTTGAATTCAGAGGTTTAGTCTCCATCCTCCATCAGGATTCTGGACTTTAGAACCGTTGGACTTGTACTAAAAAAGTTTTTGTCTTGGCATAATGGTCAAAGTGGAGCAGTAAAACAACAAGAACACAGAGAAACTTCTGCACCGGCCAACCCTGTGTGGACATAAGGACCAGATGGCAGCAGCAGTAGTAGCAGCAGCAGTAGTAGTAGTAGTAATAGTAGTAGCAGCAGTAGTAGCAGTAGTAGTAGCAGTACTAGTAGTAGCAGCAGTACTAGCAGTAGTAGTAGTAGTAGTAGTAGCAGCAGCAGTAGTAGTAGTAGTAGTAGCAGCAGCAGTAGTAGCAGTAGCAGTAGTAGTAGCAGCAGCAGTAGTAGTAGTAGCAGCACTAGTAGTAGTAGTAGTAGTAGCACTAGTAGTAGCAGTAGTAGTAGCAGCAGTAGTAGTAGCAGTAGTAGTAGTAGCAGTAGTAGCAGCAGCAGTAGTAGTAGTAGTAGCAGTAGTAGCAGCAGCAGTAGTAGCAGTAGTAGCAGCAGCAGTAGTAGTAGCAGCAGCAGTAGTAGTAGTAGCAGTAGTAGTAGTAGTAGTAGCAGTAGTAGTAGTAGCAGTGGTAGTAGCAGTAGTAGTAGTAGTAGTAGCAGTAGTAGCAGCAGTAGTAGTAGTAGCAGCAGTAGTAGTAGCAGTAGTAGTAGTAGCAGTAGTAGTAGTAGTAGTAGCAGCAGTAGTAGTAGTAGCAGCAGTAGTAGTAGCAGCAGTAGTAGTAGCAGCAGTAGTAGTAGTAGTAGCAGTAGCAGTAGTAGTAGTAGTAAGTAGTGGAAGTGGCTGTACCAGTAATTGTAGTTATACTAGTGTAATGACCATGAGTGAGTAGACTTGCTAGCCGGTTGGCTAACGGGTCGGACCCTTTAGTCGACTGGTTAGCGCCGTCGCCCGTGGTGCAGGCGACCCGGGTTCGCGTCCCGGCTGCGGCGGTTCCCGGCTGCCCCCGAAATCGCTGCACTAGTAGCAGCAGCAGTAGTAGCAGCAGTAGTAAACAGTGGTGGTGGTGGTGTTAATAGCAGCGGGGGGTGCAGCAGTGCTGTGGTTAGTGGTATTGGATGTACGACTAAACTTTGATTCAACTTGGGGGAATTCTGCAGCAACATAACAGGGCTGATATAACTTACAGGACGAGGATGTGTTGGTGTTTTTGCACTGGATGCTGGATGACAAACAAACAAACAAACAAACAAACAAACAAACAAACAAACAAACAAACAAACAAACAAGCGTCACCGTCCGTTCTCTAACGCCTCATTCGCACCAGGGCAGCAAAGTGTGTGGAGCAGCTCAGGAAGGAGGACAGCGGTGGATTCAGACTGGCGATGTATGCCAGATCATAAATACAACCTCACGGGCTTCTGGGTGGCGTGGCGGTCTATTCCGTTGCCTACAACACGGGGACCGCCGGTTCGAATCCCCGTGTTACCTCCGGCTTGGTCGGGCGTCCCTACAGACACAACTGTCCGTGTCTGCGGGTGGGAAGCCGGATGTGGGTATGTGTCCTGGTCGCTGCACTAGCGCCTCCTCTGGTCGGTCGGGGTGCCTGTTCGGGGGGGAGGGGGAACTGGGGTGAATAGCGTGATCCTCCCACGCGCTACGTCCCCCTGGTGAAACTCCTCACTGTCAGGTGAAAAGAAGCGGCTGGTGACTCCACATGTATGGGAGGAGACATGTGGTAGTCTGCAGCCCTGCCCGGATCACCAGAGGGGGTGGAGCAGCGACCGGGGTGGCACAGAAGTGGGGTAATTGGCTGGATGATATGGGGAGAAAAAGGGGGAACCCCCCCCCCCCAAAATAAAAGAAACTCTGTTGAGCATGATTCAGTTCAGCCCTGCCAATACACCATCACATGACCGGACAAATGGGTCCAAACAGGTGCTGTGAAGTCAGAACTAGTGGAACTCACTAGAACTCGCTTGCTAAATTACGCAACATGAATTAACAAACACTAGGGGCGCTGTGCCGAATGAACAGCGATGGATCTGTTAACTATTGCAAAAGTTAAATTAGGAGTTAAAAGTTATGTTAAAAAGTTTAACGGAGTTAGAGATGCTCACATTGTTGCTCAGCTCGGCCTCACTCGGTGTGTCCTTCCCCAGTGTGTGTGTGTGTGTGTGTGTGTTGTGTGTGTGAATGCAGCTCAGAGTGTTTGGACGGTTCTACACACAGACGACTGTAAGAGATTAAACGTCCCCCTCCTCTGGAATACTAATGAGACTACTAACGAGCCTTTTGTAACCCATCCATCTGCCTTCACTCCTAATAGCTCTCTCTCTCTGTCCCTCTGTCTATGTCTCTCTCTGTCCCTCTGTCTATGTCTCTCTCTCACTGTCCCTCTGTCTATGTCTCTCTCTCACTGTCTCTCTCTGTCCCTCTGTCTATGTCTCTCTCTCACTGTCCCTCTGTCTATGTCTCTCTGTCCCTCTGTCTCTCTCTCTCTTTCTATGTCTCTCTTCCTGTCTCTCTACGTCTCTCTCTCTCTCCATGTCCCTCTGTCTATGTCTCTCTCTCACTGTCTCTCTCTCTCCCTCTGTCTATGTCTCTCACTGTCCCTCTGTCTATGTCTCTCTCTCACTGTCTCTCTCTGTCCCTCTGTCTATGTCTCTCTCTCACTGTCTCTCACTGTCCCTCTGTCTATGTCTCTCTCTCTCACTGTCTCTCTGTCTATGTCTCTCTCTCTCTTTCTATGTCTCTCTCACTGTTTCTCTCCCTGTCTGTCTCTACGTCTCTCTCTCTCTCCATGTCCCTCTGTCTATGTCTCTCTCTCACTGTCTCTCTCTCTCTCTCTCTCTCTCTACGTCTCTCTCTCTCTCCATGTCCCTCTGTCTATGTCTCTCTCTCACTGTCTCTCACTCTCTCTCCCTGTCTGTCTCTACGTCTCTCTCTCTCTCCATGTCCCTCTGTCTCTATGTCTCTCTCTCTCTCTCTCTCTCTCTCTCTCTCTCTCTGTCTGTCTCTACGTCTCTCTCTCTCTCCATGTCCCTCTGTCTATGTCTCTCTCTCACTGTCTCTCACTCTCTCTCCCTGTCTGTCTCTACGTCTCTCTCTCTCCATGTCCCTCTGTCTCTATGTGTCTCTCTCTCCCTCTATCTCTCTGTCTCTCTCTCCGTCTCTGTCTGTCTGCCTGTCTCTGTCAGCTGGTTTCCTCTACTGCTTCTCTCTCTTCCGAGGTCACTTCTCTCAGACCAATCATTCCCGTTCTCTTCACTCCTCTGTGCCCCCTCACAGTGTCAACCCCTGCATACTCACACACCCTACAGGGTCATGCAGACACACACACACACACACACACACACACACACACTCTCTCTCTCACCCACATGCACGCACACATGCACGCACACACACTAAAGTACAGTACACACAACACACACATTTAACGTTCCAATCTCTCTCTCTCTCTCTCTCGCTCTCTCCCAGTTGTATTTTTCAATGGTGGCTTTTGTCTCTTTCATGTCATCTAAACAAAAGGATTCTTGTGCACACAGGACAGACAGAAGGAGAGGGATAATGGGACACACGGGATAGAGAGAAGGACAGGGATAGTGAGACACACAGGACAGACAGAAGGAGAGGGATAATGGGACACACGGGATAGAGAGAAGGACAGGGATAGTGAGACACATAAGACAGACAGAAGGGGGGGATAGTGAGACGCACAGGACAGACAGAAGTAGAGGGAAAGTAAGACACACGGACAGAGAGGAGAGGGATAGTGAGATACACAGGACAGACAGAAGGAGAGGGATAGTGAGACGCACAGGACAGACAGAAGGAGAGGGATAGTGAGACGCACAGGACAGACAGAAGGAGAGGGATAGTGAGACGCACAGGACAGACAGAAGTAGAGGGATAGTGAGACGCACAGGACAGACAGAAGGAGAGGGATAGTGAGACACACAGGACAGACAGAAGGAGAGGGATAGTGAGACGCACAGGACAGACAGAAGGAGAGGGATAGTGAGACACACAGGACAGACAGAAGTAGAGGGATAGTGAGACGCACAGGACAGACAGAAGGAGAGGGATAGTGAGACGCACAGGACAGACAGAAGGAGAGGGATAGTGAGACGCACAGGACAGACAGAAGGAGAGGGATAGTGAGACACACAGGACAGACAGAAGTAGAGGGAAAGTAAGACACACGGACAGAGAGGAGAGGGATAGTGAGACGCACAGGACAGACAGAAGTAGAGGGAAAGTAAGACACACGGACAGAGAGGAGAGGGATAGTGAGACACACAGGACAGACAGAAGAAGAGGGATAGTGAGACACACAGGACAGACAGAAGGAGAGGGATGGTGAGACGCACAGGACAGACAGAAGGAGAGGGATAGTGAGAAACACAGGACAGAGAGAAGGAGAGGGATAGTGAGACACACAGGACAGACAGAAGGAGAGGGGTAGTGAGACACACAGGACAGACAGAAGGAGAGGGATAGTGAGAAACACAGGACAGAGAGAAGGAGAGGGATAGTGAGAAACACAGGACAGACAGAAGGAGAGGGATAGTGAGAAACACAGGACAGAGAGAAGGAGAGGGGTAGTGAGAAACACAGGACAGAGAGAAGGAGAGGGATGGTGAGAAACACAGGACAGAGAGAAGGAGAGGGATAGTGAGACACACAGGACAGACAGAAGGAGAGGGGTAGTGAGACACACAGGACAGACAGAAGGAGAGGGGTAGTGAGAAACACAGGACAGAGAGAAGGAGAGGGATGGTGAGAAACACAGGACAGAGAGAAGGAGAGGGGTAGTGAGAAACACAGGACAGAGAGAAGGAGAGGGATAGTGAGAAACACAGGACAGAGAGAAGGAGAGGGATGGTGAGAAACACAGGACAGAGAGAAGGAGAGGGATAGTGAGAAACACAGGACAGACAGAAGGAGAGGGATAGTGAGAAACACAGGACAGAGAGAAGGAGAGGGATAGTGAGACACACAGGACAGAGAGAAGGAGAGGGATGGTGAGAAACACAGGACAGAGAGAAGGAGAGGGGTAGTGAGACACACATGGAGGAAGAGACGCGAACCTCAACTTGTTTCTAACGTGAGAGAAACCATTCATCAGCCATTGCTTTACTCACTGCTGGATTTCTATGGATGCGTTTGTTGACCGGGACTAGTGGTGGTCGACCGGGACTAGTGGTGGTCGACCGGGACTTGTGGTGGTCGACCGGGACTAGTGGTGGTCGACCGGGACTAGTGGTGGTCGACCGGGACTTGTGGTGGTCGACCGGGACTAGTGGTGGTCGACCGGGACTTGTGGTGGTCGACCGGGACTAGTGGTGGTCGACCGGGACTAGTGGTCACACTACATGTACAAGTTAGTTTCCCCAAGTCAGCAAGGCGAGTGAGCTGAGCTGACTGCACCATGAGGACGGCTGTGGTGATGGACGTGCACCGTGAGGACGGCTGTGGTGATGGACGTGCGCGCTGCCTCCAGCCTTTCACTGCTCTGCGGCTTTCCTACTTGGAACACTTCGAGGACAACCTCGTTTTCCTGTTCTTGTTTTGTGAGGTGCCCAGCAGGTGCCGGGACTCCTGCTGGGTCAGAGAAGGGCTGATTGTGTGACTTCTATCAAGAATAAAGAGCACAAGAAAAAAAGAGGACCTCGAGTTTTGGAGTTCAACACGCGTGTGTGTTTACTGTGTGTGTGTGTGTAGGCGGGGAAATGACGGGGTTCAGAGGTCAGCTGCGGATGTGCACACGGCCAATCACATGGGACCTCTTCTTGACCCCACCTCCTCTGCCTCCCCTCCCCCAACCTCCACATCTTAGTATTCGGTGCACAGACATCAACACAGATCTCTATTCATTCACTCAGTGTGAGCTCCTGCACCGGGAGAGAGAGCGAGAGAGAGAAAGAGATGGAGGGAGGGAGAGAGAGAGAGAGAGAGAGAGAGAGAGAGAGAGAGAGAGAGAGAGAGAGAGAGAGAGAGAGATGGAGGGATGGGTGGAGTGAGAGAACTGAGTTAAAGACACAGAACTAAGCTGAATCAGGGAATGAAGAGAGTGAGAAAGGACTGGTGATTTCAAAATGCCTTTTGTTTCACTTGGGTTTTGTTTTTGAACCTGCTGGGTCTGCAGAGCAGAAGCAGGGTGAGACAAAAAGGGCCATTGAGCAAATGAAGAATGAGCGAGTGAAAATAAGAGCGCTAGAGAAAGGGAAAGAGGGGATGTGAGGGTTGTTAAGGGTGGACAAAGACCGGTTCTACAGGGACAATGGGTATCCATGTCACCCCGTGAAGAGCCAACATCTCATTCAGTCAAAATGATGTCGGTGTTATGACAGCCGAGACACGTTCTCAGACTCGCGGCTCTTGTAGAGCACTTGTTCAGCCTGAAAGACCCTGTATTTACACAGGCTCGGGTCAATGAACAGTTTTTTTGTTGTTTGCTGACTAGAACAAGTTAGATGCAGTATCAGAAGCTGCAGGATTACACAGCCACAGAACTTTATAGTATAGTGTACTATACTATAATACTATGGAGTATAGTACTCGGAACCAATGCACAACATAATTGGCGCAAAATGAACAGATGCATAGATCCCATCTGTTATTCCAGTTGGGTAAAACCAATGATAGACTTGTTTCCGTCCTTCTGCTTCTGTTTGAATTGTAAAGACCACGGACGACTAGACTCGCTAGCCCTGGGCTAACGGGTCGGACCCTTTAGTCGACTGGTTAGCGCAGTCGCCCGCGATGCAGGCGACCTGGGTTCACTTCCTGACTAGGCGGCGGTTCCCGGCTGCCCCCCAAATTTGCTACATTGGTGTCAGAAGTGGGATCTTGAGACTGTGAGGCCATCGGAAGTGCATGGGCCCAGATGGGTGAGGGAGCCGGTTTACTGAAGCGCGGGGACGCGCTTCCCGAAGGAGGGTGGGTAGTGTAACGACCATGGATATGTAGATTCGCTAGCCCTTGGCGAATGGCTCGCACCCTTTAGTTGAATGGTTAGCACAGTCGCCTGTGGTGCGGGAGACCTGGGTTTGCTTCCCGGCTGCCCCTGAATTCGCTACATTGGTGTCAGAAGTGGGATGGCGAGACCGTGAGGCCACCAGAAGCACATGTGCCAGAGGCGTGAGGGAGCTGATATGCTGAAGCACCGGGATGCACTTCCTGAAGGAGGGGGGTAGTGTAACGACCACGGATGACTAGACTCGCTAGCCCTTGGCTAACAGGTCGGACTCTTTAGTTGACTGGTTAGAGCAGTCGCCCGTGGTGTGGACGACTCAGGTTCGCTTCTCGGCTGTGGCGGCACTTCCCAGCTGCCCCCCGAATTCACTACAGTATGTTTATGGGCAGCGCCGCATGACAGCTGAGACAGACAACATCACAATAAAATAAAAGTTATTCTACTGTCATGGTAGCCAGTTCTGTGTTGTTCAAGCCTTCACAGGAACAAAATGGCCAGTATGCGAAAGACTTTGATGAAAAGATTAAGGCTAGCAAAAATAAAATTTTAAAAAGTGAAATTTTAACAAGATAAAATTAAAAAAGTCAGTAATTTGTGGTGAATCTCAGCATCCTCTTTTTCAAGTTCTTGTCTTTTAAGAGATGGAATAGACTCATGTCACAGGCGTGTCCTCATCCCGATTCAGCTGCCGTGGTTTGAATCGGACGGTCAGGGAGGCGAAAGCATCGCGCTTTTACTTTGCAAGTGCAGCTGCGGCCTTGTGCTGAAAGGGGGCTTTTATTTTTGAAAGGGTCGGCAGCTGTGGCGAATGGAGAGGGGGTAAATGGAGCACCTTGGAGCCACAACACGGCTTCTGTCCAGCTGAAAGATGTTCTTACAAACCCTGCCTCTCTTTTCTCTCCGAATGATCCGCTCTGCCATTCCCTTCATTCATGAATGGGGTTTCTCTCCCTCCCTTTCCTCTTTTCTCCTTTTCACCTAAATATCATTCATTTGCAAATTCCACACCACCTGTTTGCTTGATGCTGTCCGCCATGTCGCCTCCTCTTCTCCCATCCTCGACCAACCATTTGCCTCTCTTTCTTCCTGGTTTCCTGGTTGTTTCTATCATTCTCCCCCTCCTCTTTGTTGCCATCCTTCCTGTTTTCAAACCTTTACGGTCTTGAAAGTCCAGACCGGAAGATGGTAAGATGACTTTAATTTAAATATTTTGTAATTTTCTCTCCACTGGATTCCAGTGGCAACCTGTTGATTGGCTGCACCGACTGTCAATCACTGTCACTTCGACTTCACTGCAGCATGACACCATCAACCACACTCTTCTCTCCCGCCTTGAATCCTCCCTCAACATCACCGGTACTGCCTAGAGACGGGTATTGTTAAGATTTTAACGGTACTGCTACTCTTACCGATACGGCTTACCAATCCGGTACTTTAATGGTACTCTTATTTTTAAGATAAAAAAACTAAACAAATTAAGAAGAGAATTAATGTTGTTTTATTTTCTCATGTCTGGGCAGAGCGTTACGTTGAACCATCAACCCTTGTTTGTATAATTCAGTTAACTCTGTGTGGGCGCTAGCCTGCTAGCATACATAACATACCTGAGGTGGATGGGGCAACGAGAGACGAACTATGAGCGACTACTTTTGGCTGCTCCCATTAGGGGGCGCCACAGCGGATCATTCGTTTCCATCTCTTCCTGTCCTCTGCATCTTCCTCTGTCACACCAGCCACCTGCATGTCCTCCCTCACCACATCCATAAACCTCCTCTTTGGCCTTCCTCTTCTCCTCTTCCCTGGCAGCTCCATATTCAGCATCCTTCTCCCAATATACCCAGCATCTCTCCTCCACACATGTCCAAGCCACCTCAATCTTGCCTCTCTTGCTTTGTCTCCAAACTGTCCAACCTGAGCTGTCCCTCTAATATAATCATTCCTAATCCTGTCCTTCTTCGTCACTCCCAGTGAAAATCTTATCATCTTCAACTCTGCCACCTCCAGCTCCACCTCCACCTCCTGTCTTTGCATCAGTGCCACTGTCTCCAAACCATATAACATAGCTGGTCTCACAAACATCTTGTAAACCTTCCCTTTAACTCTTGCTAGTACCCGTCTGTCACAAATCACTCCTGACACTCTTCTCCACCCACTCCACCCTGCCTGCACTCTCTTCTTCACCTCTCTTCTGCACTGCCCATTACTTTGGACAGTTGACCCATGGTATTTAAACTCACTTCCACTCCTTGCATCCTCACAATTCCACTGTCCTCCCTCTCATTCACGAATAGGTATTCCGTCGTGCTCGTACTGACTTTCATTCCTCTTGTCTCCAGTGCATACCTCCACCTCTCCAGGCTCTCCTCAACCTGCACGCTACTCTCACTACAGATCACAATGTCATCCGCAAACATCATCGTCCACAGAGACTCCTGCCTGAGCTCGTCCGTCAACCTGTCCATCACCATTGCAAACAAGAAAGGGCTCAGAGCCGATCCTTGATGTAATCCCACCTCCACCTTGAACCCATCTGTCATTCCAACTGCACACCTCACCACTGTCACACTTCCCTCATACATATCCTGCACCACTCCTACATACTTCTCTGCAACTCCCGACTTCCTCATACAATACCACACCTCCTCTCTCGGCACCCTGTCATATGCTTTTTCTAAATCCACAAAGACACAATGCAACTCCTTCTGGCCTTCTCTATACTTCTCAATCAAGATTCTCAAAGCAAACATCACATCTGTGGTGCTCTTTTGTGGCATGAATCCATACTGCTGCTCGCTAATCGTCACCTCTCCTCCTCTTAACCTAGCTTCTATTACTCTTTCTCATATCTTCATGCTGTGGCTGATCAACTTTATACCTCTGTAGTTGGTGCGGTTCTGCACATCACCCTTGTTCTTGAAAATTGGTATTTCCAAGATTGTGTTAAACCATCTAGTTAAAAATTCCACTCAGACGAACTACGAGCTAGGCAGTCGAAAACTGTGCCTCCCCCCTTTTCTCCCCAATTGCATCCGGCCAATTATCCCACTCTTCCGAGCCATTTTGGCTACCCCCCCATCCCTTCTGCCAATCCGGGGAGGGCTGCAGACAACCACATGCCTCCTCCGATACAGGTGGAGTAGCCAGCCACTTCTTTTCACCTGACAGCGAGGGGTTTCGCCAGGGGGATGTAGCGTGTGGGAGGATCACGTTATTCCCCCAGTTCCCCCTCCCCCCTGAACAGGCGCCCTGACCGACCAGAGGAGGAGCTAGTGCAGCGACCAGGACACATACCCACATCCGGCTTTCCACCTGCAGACATGGCCAATTGTGTCTGTAGGGACGCCTGACCAAACCTGTGGTAACACGGGAATTCGAACCGCCGATTCCCGTGTTGGTAGCCAGGCAACGGAATAGACTACCACGCCACCCGGACACCCCTAAAACTGCATTTCTCCACCCGTATTTGATATACTTTCGCCAGATGTTTAGAAAGATTGCTCGTGTTTACACCCTTGCATGCAAAGGACTTGTACTTGTGGCAACAAGCATTGTCAGCATCGACTCTGGTGAAGTGTCACCAGAATTTTGACCATTAAGTTCTCTCGCCACCATTTTCACAAAGAGCAGGCTTTGTGGGTCTGTGCATGTGTGTACAATTGTCTAAGAGAGAGAGAGGCAGAGAGCTGGCCCCAGCCCCTCGGCTCACACATACAACAGGCTCCAATAGAGAGATCTCTCTTCTGGTTTGGGAATAGCAAAAATGCATCATAGACAAACTGTCTTAATCTTATTGCAAGTAAGAAATGGAGTTGGTGAGATAAAAGGTGCAAGATGATGCTTATGTAACCTAAACACATAGGAGATTTATTTTCTTAATTTCTCCAAAACCAATAGCAGAACCATTAACATTAGAGCTTATCAATATTACGGTCTTTAGTAATTTAGCACCAGTGCCCATTTAATACCGGGTTTCGGTAACCATCCCTAGTACTGCCGTCTTCTGGCTTAAAGTCATATCTCACCATCCTCCTAGGTTTGGTGCTTGGTCCTCTCCTGGGGCCTCATGTATCAGCCATTACTATGGGCAAATTTGTGCCTACACATCCATGGAATTTTTTAGCCCTCAAGTCTGTCTGACAGTCAGCTGCAAAGCATGATGGTTATATATATATAATTCCTTCCTCCTAACATCTATTGTCTACCTCTTGCAATGAGCAATTACCCAGGCCTGCAAAGACATCAGTGTCAGCCAATTGGTGTCTAAATTTAGGGGTTACCCAGGTTCTACAATGGTCTCTGAGAGAATCTTCAGGGCTAAAAAAAATCCCATGGGTGTGTAAGCACAAATGTGCCCATAGTAACGAATGATACGAGGCCCCTGTTCATGCTCCGCCTTGGTAACATCATATGTCGTCATGATCTCCACTTCCACTGTTATGCGGATGACGTCCAACTCTACATCGCCACTAAATTCATCACCACTACAGCTTACTGCAGTCTAACCAACTGCCTCATTGAAATCAAATCATGGATGCAAGCTAACTTCCTCAAACGCCTCCTTCTTCTTCTTTCGGCTTGTTCCCTGTTTCTCAAGGGTCGCCACAGTGGATTTTACAGTTTCCATCAGTACCCTGTGAGAGTACAGCACCGCTGGCGGCCGTTAATCCATTGTTAATCCAGGCCTTGACCCGATCCACTATGGTCTTATGGTATGGCATGGTCTTGTCAATCCGCATACCAATTGGGCAAAATTTTACGTCGGATGCCCCTCCTGACACACCCACTAACTCTATGGAAGCCAACTTCCTCAAACTAAATTGTGATAAATCTGACATCATCATCATCGGTTCTAAATCCCTTACCAAAACCACCCACAACTTCTGCCTTACCACCAATAACTCCACTTTGCCCCCTCTCCACGCATCCGCAACCTTGGAATCATTTTCCACACCAACCTCTCCTTTGAACACCACATCAACCAAATCACCAGAACTGCCTTTTTCTACCTAAAAAACACAGTTCACCTCCGCCCATCATTCTCTTTCACTGCTGCTGAAACCTTGATCCAAGCCTTCGTCACATCCAGAATCGACTAGTGCAACAGCAAACTCTATGACTCATCATCCAAAGTCCTAAACAAACTCCAGTACATCCAGAACTCTGCTGCCCGCTTGCTCACCCGCTGCTGTTCCCATGACCACATCACCCCTGTCCTCCAGAACCTCAACTGGCTCTCTGTCACACAATGGATCCAATTCAAAGTCCTTCTCCTCACTCACAAAGCCCTCCATAACCAGGCCCCCTCCTGCCTCAACGACCTGCTCCACTACCATACCCCTTCCCGCAACCTTCGCTCCTCCGATGTCAACCTCTTGTCTCCACCACAAAGGCCCAAGCACCAGACCTGGGGCAACAGATCCTTCTCCATAGCTGCCCCCTCCCTCTGGAACCCCCTCCACCAAACATATCAGAGACTGCACCGATCTGTCCACCTTCACATCATTAACCAAAACTCCTCTTCAGAATTGCTGTTAATGTGCGATTATTGTTGTGTTTTATGCTTTCGGTGTGTTGCTTTTATGTTTATTTTTACATATGTAAAGCGTCTATGAGTATTTTGAAAAGTGATGTATAAATAAAATGTATTATTATTATTATCATTATTGAAAATATTACCACAGGTAGATTATCTCACCACATGTACCGGATCTCATTTTGAGTATTTCCAATTCAGACAAAAGATGAAAGTTTCAGTTTTACACTTGGTGTGACCACAGGTCTGTTAAACACATAACCACAGACATGTTACCTAAACAAAAGTTCTGTTTACTGTATTTCACAAAACTTAGTGATGAGTTTGCTGTATTTTGACTCATCAACCTCTTTTGTTTTCTCCACCTCCTTTTGTCTGATAGAAGGTTTTGACTTTTGTGTTACAGACACTGGGCGAGGTTGTGGCCCTGGTAGCTCCAGCCATGACGTCAGCCATGCCCTCCTCATCAGAAAGCTCCTCCCCCCAGAAGGTTTGCCACTCCCAGACGCAGACCGACGTCACCAAGCCCCTGTTGAGCCCCCCGGAGGGGAACGGGGCCGGGGTCGGAGGGGGAGGGGCAGAGGTGGGAGGAGCCTCCGCCCTGCGAAGGAGGCGTCGTGTGCTCTCCAAAGACGGGCGGAGCAATGTGCGCATTGAGCACGTGAGCGGGCGCGGGGCACTGTACCTCCGTGACCTTTGGACAACCTTCCTGGACATGCAGTGGCGCTACAAGCTCTTCCTGTTCTCGGCCACCTTCGCCGGGACCTGGTTCCTGTTCGGGGTGCTCTGGTACTTAGTGGCGCTGGTGCATGGAGACCTGCTGGGTGAGGAGGAGTGAAGAACAACAGAAGTTTACATGTCAGAGAAAAGAATAAAATATTTCAAGGGAAACAATCATGGTTTTAAACTTTACTTGTATCAGTATCGTGTAGGGATATCACTTCGTTAAGCAACCATAACACTGAGCAGCCTTCTGTGTCTCTGAAACATCACTGAAATTGTGCCCCCCGATGACATCCCTTGTCAGACACCAGTATGTTCCTTTAACCCTTGTTATTCTTTAATGTACCCCCCCCCCATCAGAGTTCGACCCCCCCTCCAACCACACGCCGTGTGTGATGGAGGTGAAAACGCTGACTGGGGCCTTCCTCTTCTCTCTGGAGTCTCAGACCACCATCGGCTATGGTTTCCGCTGCATCACCGAGGAATGTCCCGTCGCCATCGTACTCCTCATCCTCCAGCTGGTCATCACCATGGTGATGGAGATTTTCATCACTGGGACCTTTCTTGCCAAGGTAGCCATGCACAGTTTGTCAAGCAAAGACAAGAGCCATTTCTGATTTTTTCGAGACCTTGTGTTTGAAAGAGATATAAAAGAATCTGTTCATCTAGGTGTGCGCATTTTTACTGTGAAAGGTAGTACCAAAAATCCTTCTCTAAATGCGTCAACATTCATTCTTTGTGCTGTTTGTGAGAAAAGCAAATGCCGAGTTTCGCTGGCTGCAGCAGACATCCGGAGTTCGAACCGCATAGAACCAAGGTCAGTCCAAAATCAAAGTGTCGTTTCCGAGGTTGAGGCCCTGGTGACACCAGAAATCGGAAGAGAGGAATGAATTCTTGTGTCCTCCAGAGATGCAGAGCGGCAGAACTGTCGAAACAGAATATGAAGACCAGGGTCGCTGGCTGGACTGTTAACTGTCAGGGGCTGAGCCCAGTTTCTTCTCCATCAAAAAACTTTTAAAAACCTACTTCTAAATAGACTGTTTCAGCGGTTCGAATCCCCACGTTACCTCCGGCTTGGTCGGGTGTCCCTACAGACACAATTGGTGTCTGCAGGTGGGAAGCCGGATGTGGGTATGTGTCCTGGTCGCTGCACTAGCTCCTCCTCTGGTCGGTCGGGGCCCTTGTTCAGGGGGGAAGGGGAACTGGGGGGGGGGGGGGTTAGCACAATCCTCTCACGCGCTACGTCCCCCTGGCGAAACTCCTCACTGTCAGGTGAAAAGAAGCGGTTGGCGACTCCACATGTATCGGAGGAGGCATGTGGTAGTCTGCAGCTGGATCAGCAGAGGGGGCGGAGCAGCGACTGGGACGGCTTGGAAGAGTGGAGTAATTGGCCAAGTACAATTGGGGAGTAAAATGGAGGGGAAAAAAATTACGTGCGTCATTCGTTCACTTGCATAGCCGGTGCTCTCTGGTGCCGCAGCTATTTCTCGCTCTCCTTTCAGAGCATGTGCCTCGCCTTTTCTCCGCCTCCCTTAAGCCTCATGTTTCGCCTATGTCTCCGCCGTGTGTCAGTCAGTCAGTCAGCCCAGCACCCAGCTTCACTGCAGTTTATAAGGGACAGGTTGTTAGTCTGACACACCTGAGCCACGCCCCCTCTCTCCGCTTGAAGCCGAGGCCAAACCACACCCCCTTACCACGATGATGTCCGTGTTTATGGGGAAAGCCAGATCCGATCACAAGCGGTCACCCGAGACGCATGTGGAGACGCATTCTAATGCCAGGTGTGCCAGGACTACTTAGAGCTGTCCACTTGTGATCAGATCACCCGAGACGCATGATAGTACCAGGTCTAAACGGGGCCACATTTGACCCGTTTCAAGTTTAGATATGTGAAATATGCCTTTAATTTAATGTTTACCAGTGTTTAGCAGCAGGAATGCTGACGCTGTGAAATGCATCAGCATTTCTGATACCACAGTTCCGTTGTTGACAGTTCAGTGACGTATTAACTGCAGCGGTAACACACATTGTTCCTTGACTTGGTCTGTAGGTGGCACGGCCCAAAAAGAGAGGAGAGACGGTGAAGTTTAGTCAGCACGCCGTGGTGTCAAATCACGAGGGCCGGCCCTGTCTGATGATCCGAGTGGCCAACATGCGCAAGAGTCTGCTGCTGGGATGCCAGGTATGGAGGCTATGAACGCCTGACTCTGTGATTGTGTGCGTGTGTGTGATGGGTGGGGTTGATGATGTTGGATCATGCCATCAAAATTGTATTTGAGGGGGTGTCCGCGTAGCATAGCAGTCTATTCCGTTGCCTACCAACCTGGGGATCACCGGTTTGAATCCCTGTGTTACCGCCAGCTTGGTCAGGCATCCCTACAGACACAATTGGCCGTGTCTGCAGGTGGGAAGCTGGATGTGGGTATGTGTCCTGGTCGCTGCACTAGCGACTCCTCTGGTCGGTTGGGGCATCTGTTCGGGGGGAATAGCGTGCTACGTCCCCCTGGTGAAACTCCTCACTGTCGGGTGAAGAGAAGCGGCTGGCGACTCCACATATATGGGAGGAGGCATGTGGTAGTCTGCAGCCCTCCTCGGATCGGCAGAGGGGGTGGAGCAGCGACCGGGATGGCTCAGAAGATTGGGGTAACTGGCATAGTACAATTGGGGTGAAAAAGGAGGGGGGGGTCTTAAGAAAAAAAACTATTTGAGAAGAGGGTGACGAGGCATCCCAGTTTACACTGCACTGCACAGTACTCTGATCCTTTGTCTCGCGCCCCACATACGACGACCCCGTCCAGCATTTTGAAGTAGTGCTGCAACTAACGACCATTTCAACAGTCGATCAGTCGTCGATTATTGAAACGATTAATCGACTAGTCGGATACTGAATCGCACAAAACAATAGCTCTTATTTAGCTATCAGCTTTTAAATGTAGCTCGGGGTTGTTTTGGGCACGGGCTAACTAAAGATAAAGATGAGTACGTCTTTCAAAAACACGTCTTTTATTAAACTCTGCTGATCATTAGGCTACTCTTGATACAAAAGATGAATAAAAAATACTGATCAGCGATCTTAATATGATTTCTTCATAAATTCTGTCGTTATATTAAATATGTAATTGCTATTGTGTGTGTGTGTGTGTGTGTGTGTTTATTAACCGCTTACCTTCAGAAAGGTGTCTCATGTGTCTTCTCCATCACGTGGGTGGAATGGGTTCTGGGTGGCAGGTGCATCCGGGCTTGAACTGGCGAATCACTTGCGTAGTACCGACTCGGTGAGGGCAGTCGCGTGCTGCGGTGTACACGTCTGCTTCTTCCGCATGTCCACGGTCCCGTTAGTCCTCTTCGGAGTCGGACTGCATGAGTCTGATTAAAAAAGACATCTGTCAGGCAGAAGGGGAACACTACTCTTCTAGACTCTTACACTCCTGCACGCGGGGATAGACGGAGTTGTGTTGGCTTTATGTTCGTGTTCAAAGCCGAGACAACTCCGCCTATACTTAGCTAGCTAGCTAACAAGCTAGCCATCTCACCGAGGCGCGCCTCCTCTTCACATGTTAACTCCGCCTATACTTAGCTAGCTAGCTAACAAGCTAGCCATCTCATCGAGGCGCGTCCGCGTCGTCCACATGTCCAACGCGCCTCCTCTTCACATGTTAACTCCGCCTATACTTAGCTAGCTAGCTAACAAGCTAGCCATCTCGCCGAGGCGCGTCCGCGTCGTCCAGATGTCCAACGCGCCTCCTGTTCACATGTTAACTCGGCCTATACTTAGCTAGCTAGCTAACAAGCTAGCCATCTCACCGAGGCGCGTCCGCGTCGTCCAGATGTCCAACGCGCCTCCTCTTCACGTTAACTCGGCCTATACTTAGCTAGCTAGCTAACAAGCTAGCCATCTCACCGAGGCGCGTCCGCGTCGTCCAGATGTCCAACGCGCCTCCTCTTCACATGTTAACTCCGCCTATACTTAGCTAGCTAGCTAACAAGCTAACCATCTCACTGAGGCGCGTCCGCGTCGTCCAGATGTCCAACGCGCCTCCTCTTCACGTTAACTCGGCCTATACTTAGCTAGCTAGCTAACAAGCTAGCCATCTCACCGAGGCGCGTCCGCGTCGTCCAGATGTCCAACGCGCCTCCTCTTCACGTTAACTCGGCCTATACTTAGCTAGCTAGCTAACAAGCTAGCCATCTCACCGAGGCGCGTCCGCGTCGTCCAGATGTCCAACGCGCCTCCTCTTCACATGTTCGTGCGTTACTGAGGCGCTCCAGTGATGAGCGAGGCGCGCCTTACACATCTGGCAGCTCATCCTTCTCTTTGCCACGTTGAGGGTGAAATGCTCCCAGACTTCAGATGTTTTAGGACGCATCAGGCGCCGCCATTTTGTTTGCCAGTCCTGTCGCTTCCGCTTCCGTTCCCGGTCGCTTTTGCCCATGTGCACCTCTCAGCGAGTTGGGAAGGAAGTGAGATGCCTCACTCCTGAGCTACTGATGTCACCAGCTCCGGTGAAACGGTGTTTAGTTCAGTTCCACAGCGTGAAATACGTGCGCGATGACGTAACCGACAAATTCGTCGGCAACTAATTTTGTCACCGATTTTTGTCGATTAACCGTTCCACCCCTATTTTGAACAAGGTAGCAAAAATGATACACTCCTCAACTTAATAAACAATGAATACGGTATAAACTTAAAAAAATAAAATCAACAGGACAGTAACTGGGACTAGCCAGTGAGATCTCAACACTGATTTATCTACTACTAGTACTTTGTGCTGCTCCCATTAGGGGGCGCCACAGCGGATCATCCGTCTCCATCTCTTCCTGTCTTCTGCATCTTCCTCTGTCACACCAGCCACCTGCATGTCTTCCCTCACCACATCCATAAACCTACTCTTTGGCCTTCCTCTTCTCCTCTTCCCTGGCAGCTCCATATTCAGCATGCTTCTCCCAGTATACCCAGCGTCTCTCCTCCACACATGTCCAAACCATCTCCATCTTGCCTCTCTTGCTTTGTCCCCAAACCGTCCAACCTGAGCTGTCCCTCTAATATACTCCTTCCTAATCCTGTCCTTCTTCATCACTCCCAATGAAAATCTTATCATCTTCACCTCTGCCACCTCCAGCTCCTCCTCCTGTCTTTTCATCAGTGCCACTGTCTCCAAACCATACAACATAGCTGGTCTCACTGCCATCTTATAAACCTTCCCGTTAATTTTTGCTGGTGCCCTTCTGTCACAAATCACCCCTGACACTCTTCTCCACCCACTCCACCCTGCCTGCACTCTCTTCTTCACCTCTCTCCTGCACTCCCCGTTACTTTGGACAGTTGACTCCAAGTATTTAAACTCATCCACCTTCGTCACCTCTACTCCTTGCATCCTCACCATTCTGCTGTCCTCCCTCTCATTCACTATTCCGTCTTGCTCCTACTGACTTTCATTCCTCTTCTCTCCAGTGCATACCTCCACCTCTCCAGGCTCTCCTCCACCTGCACCCTACTCTCACTACAGATGTATGTGGACTGTTTGCTTAGTACTGCCGTGCCTCATGTGCTGATCAGTGAAACCTTTTAACAGTCCATTTTCATGAGGTGCGACAGGGGAAAGGATTTGTGATTTTAGTATAAATAACTTCCATAAAAAGATTCAAAAACTTAACAAAACGTTGGTGCTTTTCCGCAGCGAGGCCGAGTGGTTCTGAGCACAGAAAGAACCCATTTCAATGGCACGTCCGTTAGCACACGGTTTGGCGTGCGGGGGTCCCAAATGGTGTTTGGCCGTCCTGAACGCAGCCAGATTGCGCCGGTGGGAGGTGCTTCATGACGTCGGTATTCAATCATCGGTTTTACATTCACGTCACAGCCACTGACGTCACATCTGATACGGTGTTCATATCCTACGATGCCATTATTGCAAGTGCACTGATCCTACAGCACACACTGAAATCACAACCAGCAGCTGTTTGCTCCCCCCCCCCCCCCATTGGCCTGCTCAACAGCACTTCAACAGTAAACATTTGCGGACAGGAAGGTCCCTTTCACCAAATATCTGTTTCCATGACACCTCCTCCGCTCTTCCAGGTGACGGGGAAGCTGCTCCAGACGTCGTCGACAAAGGAGGGCGAGACAGTGCGACTGGACCAGAGGAACGTCCCCTTCCAGGTGGACACCTCTAGCGACAGCCCCTTCCTCATCATCCCCCTCACCTTCTACCACGTCATCGACGACAGCAGCCCCCTCAGAGCCTGGGCTGCCAAAGGTGACTCGTTATTGTTGGCGCTCTTTTCAAACGTAAACCTCCTTGTTGTTAATACCTCTGTTGCGGCGTCCGGGTGGCGTAGCGGTCTATTCAATTGCCTACCAACACGGGGATCGCCGGTTCGAATCCCTGTGTTACCTCCGGCTTGGTCGGGCGTCCCTACAGACACAATCGGCCGTGGCTGCGGGTGGGAAGCCGGATGTGGGTGTGTGTCCTGGTCTCTGCACTAGCGCCTCATGTGGTCGGTCGACGCGTCTCTTCAGGGGGAAGGGGGGAACTGGGGGGAATAGCGCGATCCTCCCATGTGCTACGTCCCCCTGGTGAAACCCCTCACCGTCAGGTGAAAAGAAGCGGCTGTAGTCTGCAGCCCTCCCCGGATCGGCAGGGGGCGCGGAGCAGCGACCGGGACGGCGCAGAAGAGCGGGGTAATTGGCCAAGTACAATTAGGGAGAAGAAAAGGGGAGGGAGGGAGGGAGAGGGGGGAGTAAATAAATAAAAATAATACATCTGTTGCACTACGGTTTTATTGAATGTTATTTGTTACTTTCGTGTTATGACGTCATAGGAATCGCTACTGAGATGGCGTGTTCGATGCGCATTTCAGCAGGTGTAATTACAGCTTTACACGTCCGCATATTACACATAAACAAGTTTCGCAGTTTGTGTCTGATATCCACCAGACACGAATTCATGGGTCGATTCTTTGTTGTTGTTGAAATAGCAGGTTATTCTGTCCTCAAATAGATTCAGTTCAACACCTTCAATGTCACAACAATTAATAACCGATATTTACAGGTATCATGTTTTTTGAGTTAGTAGATATCAAATTCCATCCATCCATCCATCCATCCATTATCCAACCCGCTTATCCTGCTCTCAGCGTCGCGGGGATGCTGGAGCCTATGCCAGCAGTCATTGGGTGGCAGGCGGGGAGACACCCTGGACCGGCCGCCAGGCCATCACAGGGCCAGATATCAAATATTGGAATGAAATTCTTCATAGGAATTTCTGTGTGTGCATGCATTATGTATTTGTATGCGTGTGGCTCTACGCAGCTGCTTGCGAGCTGCGGCTTGAGAGTACGTTTGTGGGTGTTCAGGGTCATGTCCCTCACGTTGGCCAGCCTCTGCATGTCCTGGTCTGGGTTTGGACTTTAGCTGAGGGTCTCCGGATGGAATGTGTCGAGATTGCCAGAGACCCCTCATTAGGAGACAATGGGGTACAGTCCAGGCTGCCGATCCTGTTACTGCAGGACACCGATTGCTTCTCCTTAACTCCCATTTCCAGCAATTAACCGCGGTCCGCCTCTCTAATTTCACTTTTGATCCTTTCCTTCATCACGTCTCCTTTCCGGTGCCGTCTATCACCTGTTCTAAGCTGCGACTGCTTTCATCACCGCTCCTCTCCTCCATTCACTGACTCTAAATTCATCCGCCTCCTGTTTGATTCTGCTCTCATTCATCCCTCTATCCCTCCCTCTCCCTGTGCATTCCTCGGTACGGTATCATTACCTGCCCTCCCGCAGCACAGTACTTCACCCTTCACAATAAGCCCCTCTGTGAGAAGTGCCGAACTTCCAGCTCATTGAACTGTAGTTACATCATAGAGCGACTGCGTTACGGTATACCTACATGTACCCAGGGTAACAATATCGATTCTCAAAGTACCCGTTTCCACGGTTACCAGTGAAGACGTGCCAGGTACCACACTGCTGTCCATTTAGGTTTGGTTTACTCACATGAATTCAGAGAAATGCCGCTTTAGAACAGCAGCCTTCCTCTTCGGTCAACAGGACCCAGAGGAGAGCTGTTTTTCTTTTATTCTGCCTGTTATTCCACAGAGCTCACCAGAGGTTTCAGACCTGAAACTACAGATGGATATTATTGATGTAAACTACTAATAAGACACGTTAGCCCCCTAGCTAACGGGTCTGACCCTTTAGCCGAGCGGTTAGTGACGTCGCCTTGTGGTGCAGTACACCCCGTATCGAATCCCGCACCGGGCAAGAAAATAACCGGTTACATTGATTATGTGGTAAAACAGAAAACCAGCAATGCTGTGACTCCTGATAACGAAGCTGAAAACCACTGCCTTAGACTAAAACGGGAGGGGGGGGGGATTATGCAAAGTTTTTGTGTTTTGCATATGTATTGACTCATGTGCCCATTCAGCTTAGCTGCTATGATGCCTGACAGGATCTTCCATGTTGTGGAGAGGCAGGTTATCGGTCGGTAGTTTGAAGGAATTGTACCCTTGTGGGGATCCTTCGTGATCAGCATTGTTCTCCCCTGTGTTAACCAGTCAGGGTGAGACCCTGATGTTAGCAGCTGGTTCATCTGTGTCGCCAGGTGTTCATGGAGTACCGTTAATTTCTTCAGCCAGTAGGCGTGAATCATGTCAGGGCCTGGTGCAGTCCAACTCTTTATGTTTGAGACTTGTCGTTGAATCTTGGCCACTGTGATAACTGGTTCTTGATATGGGATATTTCTGTGGTCTGCTCTTAGGTCCACCAGCCACTGGACATTGGTGTTGTGTGATGCCTCCTTTTCCCATATAGCCTTCCAGTATTGCTCAGTCTCTGCTCTAGGTGGGTCTGATGTTGTTCCCTTGCTACTATACAGCTGGGAGTACACTTTGGATGGTTCTTTGAGGAACAGGCCTTTTACTCTTTTGGCTTCTGCTTCTCTATTGTATCTCTTCAGCCTGGTGGCCAGAGCGGTGAGCCTTTGTCTGGCGGGTTCCAGAGCCTCACTTACTGACCTCTTGCTTTACTTCTTCAACCAGTGCCTGTCTTTCCTCACACCTTTCTGCACCTCCGTTAACTGGCTAACATTTCTCCATGCTGCTTTGATTTTGGCTGACCTGTGTTCTTAATCTTGTACCCAAGCATCTCCAGGATTATGGTTGCAGTGGCATATACAAGCTTGTTGGTCTCTGTTATGGTGGCAGTCGAGATATTGCATAAGGCTGTGTTCACATTCGCAAGCAGGCTTGATGACGGTACTTTGTTACTGAGTCATGGAAGCCAATCCCGGAGGTTGACTGTCTTTGGTCTGACCATGATTCTCATTTGACCAGCGTCAGCTGTCATATTGTATTCTCAACTGTATTCTTGTCCAGAACCTTCCTGGGCCACATGGTTCATTAAACAACATCTAGCATTACAATTTACCAGATACTCACAGGATTATATTTTAAATGAGGGATGAAAACACTTTTTCTCACAAATAAAACCACCATCTACTGAAGTCAACAACTTTTTGCTTGTAATCCATTTGGGCCTTCATCAGGGTAGTTTGACTTCCACAAGCTGTTTTCACTGAATGCAAAAATGAGGATTTCTCAAAACTGTGACTGACAATCTTTTGCTGGTACAAGCACAAAACGAATAGCCAAGAAAGAATCAATTAAAAGGACTGCCCAATCCCGCTGCGAATGTCCATTAGACACACCATGACAATTCCTATTTTCTTCAGAATGCTTAGATAACAGTGTTCAAGACTGAAGATAGTTTTTTACTTAGCTGTTTTTTGGAGCGAGTCGTAGGGCTCCCTTTGGTTCTCCTCTCATGCCTGGGCCACAGATTTAAGTGGGGTTTTTTTGGGGGGTGGGGGGGCAGTGAATAGCAGCTTAAAGTGCAGCCGTGTGTGATTCTTCTCAGCAAAATGTGACTGTGGCACAAAATGAGACAGGAGGTCTGGAGACTGTGGAGATGAGTCTATCAGAGCGCCATGGTGATGATCCAGACCAGTGAGCTACAACATTAGCACATACATAAGAACCTCAGTCTATTTCCTACATAACAAGCACTCTGTTAAAGGGACATACCAGTGTTTTACATGTTTTAGCCCATTTACTAGAGATGCATATATTTTCCATTTCTTCCAAACATTTTCCAAAGCACGCCCCTGTTTGTTTGTTTGTTTATTTATATTTCTGAATGTGTTTCTCCTACTTTCAAGGCACCCGTCACTTTCCATTCATTTCGGCACAGAATGAAACGTCCAGAGACTTGAAACCTGTCTGAGATAGGTTAATCCATCACGGCGAACATTTAGTCACCTTTCACAGAAGGCTGCATCAGTCCGCCTGGACACAGCGTCTACTGACAGACTCGCTTCGAGTGATGGAACGCGTCTGTCAGTGGACGCTGTGTCCAGGTGAACCGAATCAACCTCCTCTGGTTTTCCTAGCCGGGTTACCGAGCTCGCGTCAAGACATTTAGTCCCTTTTGTTTGTCAGAGTTACATTATCATGACGGAACAATACAGTTAAAGGTGTGGATTGATTTGCGAAGTTGTCCGGTGTGTCGCAACACTTTCGGGGCAACCCGCACAACAGAACGTGTGTGTCCGCCGGAAAAGAGTCCCTGAACAAACATGAAAGTCATGACAAGTATACAGCATTTGTAGTATATGGATTGAAACACGCAAAAACACTGGTATGGTGCTATGTCTTTATAAATGTCTGGTCTGAGAGAGTCTAATTTCGTGTCTTCACGTGCCTGTCTGTCTTTCTCCATCTGTCTGTCTGTCTGTCCTTACATGTGTCTTACGAAACCCGGTGTTTTCGCTGCAGAGGGTGTTACCGGGTGTGGGTTAGGGTTAGGACTGTTTGGACAGATGACTTGAGCCTGCAGTCTGAGTGAGGCCTGTTGATGCAGGTGTGTGTTTGTTTGAGTGCGTATGCCTTCTAGCATGTCCTTTGTGTCATGTGGCCGTATGTGAATGAATGACGAGCGTCCTCATGAAGGGATACACAGCTCGTGGCCCACGGACGGTACGGTTAAACAGTATGTGTGCATATTGTCTGGTATACACGAGCAATGTGTGGGTCCGTAGGAGCGCATGTAAGTGTGTGTGTGATTTCGGGGTCTGGTTAAGTGTTTTGTTTTGGCTTTTGTGTGAGTTCTGATGAAGGGAGTTATTATGTATTGGAAAATTCCAGACAAGTGAGTAATCATGGGTGTGTGTGTGTGTGTGTGTGTGTGCATGTGTGTGGTTTCTTTTTTTTCCACACACGAGCAACATTTGGTTTTCAGTCTGAGTATTTTCCTTAAAATCTGCCAACTAAACTGAAAGATCTGTTTTGTATTTTAGACAGTTGTGATTTTACCATCGTGGTCTGTTACACTTGTGCGGCAGGCGACGAGAGAAAATAGTACACAAGGGAATTAACAGTCAAGTGTCCTTGCTAGGAGTGGGTGGCATGATGGTTAGCGTGGTCGCCTCACAGCAGGAGGGTCATGGGTTCGAGTCCCGGGGTAGTCCAACCTTGGGGGTCATCCCGGGTCGTCCTCTGTGTGGAGGTTGCATGTTCTCCCCGTGTCTGTGTGGGTTTCCTCCCACAGTCCAAAGACATGTAGGTCAGGTGAACAGGCCGTACTAAATTGTCCCTAGGTGTGTGTGTGTGTGTGTGTGTGTGTGTGTGTGTGTGTGTGTGTGTGTGTGTGTGTGTGTGTGTGTGTGTGTCGGCCCTGTGATGGCCTGGCGGCCTGTCCAGGGTGTCTCCCCGCCTGCCGCCCAGTGACTGCTGGGATAGGCCCCAGCATCCCTGAGAGCAGGATAAGCAGTTCGGATAATGGATGGATGGATGGATATTTAGATTTGTGGTATTAAAGAAAAATAACAAAAAAGTTGGAAGAATCAAGCAGACATTACTGATTAACGTAATCTCTGAACGATTGAAGTAAAATCCCACCCAAATGACCACGGTGATCCAGTTTGCTGTTGTGTTTGTTAGTTACGCACGTCTGTTTCATCAGCAAGCGTGCGCTGACAAACTGCCTGCTCTTCTATCAGCGCTAACACTGCCACGCTAACACTGTCACGCTAACAATGCCATGCTAACACTGTCATGCTAACACTGCCACGCTAACACTGCCATGCTAACACTGCCACGGTAACACTGTGACGCTAACACTGCCAAGCTAACACTGCCACGCTAACATTGTCATGCTAACACTGTCATGCTTACACTGCCACGCTAACATTGTAATGCTAACACTGTAATGCTAATACTGTCACGCTAACATTGTCATGCTAACACTGCCACGCTAACACTGTCATGCTAACTAACGCCAGCATGACACTTCAGACAGCACTTCAGACTTAATATGTACATATAACTTTCATCTTTTTCAAAGTTCTGTCACGGAGCTTTTTATTCCGAACTGTACCATCCGGATGTGTCGTCATTCATTGTCGTTGACTGCTAGACTGACCGGTGCGCCGCTTCCGGAAATACGAGAGGCATTTGGGTCAAAATGGGGAAATGATTAATTTGCAGTATTTCCTTTTTGACACGATGAGGTTTACAAACTGCCTGCGTTAACTTTTGACAGCCCTAATTTTTACAATGAGTTGAGTTTCCTGTCTTTGTCCACTAGGGGGCGGCTGGACAGACCCAGAGCTGGCGAACTTCGAGCTGCTGGTAATCATGAGTGCGACGGTGGAGCCGACGTCTGCCACCTGCCAGGTGCGCACCTCCTACCTGCCGGACGAGATCCTCTGGGGCTACGAGTTCCCGCCTGTCGTCTCCCTGTCCCCTTCCGGGAAATACGTGGCCGACTTCGCCTTCTTTGACAAGGTTGCCAAGACCAAAACCCCGCCTCTCTTCAAACAAGGCCCGCCTCCGAGCCCGCCCACTCAGACTCCCCGTTACCATGGCGGCAAAGACGAAGGCACAGACCCGGAGAAGATGCAACTGGAGGAGAGATACAGGGGGGAGGAGAGGGGGAGGGAGAGGGGACGAGTGAGAGATAGCAGCCCACTGAGTGTGCGAATTAGTAATGTATGATGTGGTGGGGGGGGGAGGGGGGGTATGGAAATATGCCGGGAAATGAAAGTGTGACAAATCACCAAGGGGAAGAAGTGAAGCAGAAATAAACTCTACAGGAAATGTGACGCACGCCCCCTTAAACTGGCACCCAAGCGCACGAACACGCGCATAAACCAGACCCTGAGCGCAGCGCCGGGTCCCGAACAGCCGAACAAACAGACACCTGTTCCTCCCACGAACGGGTTGGGTGTCCCGTTAGGAGGCGAGGTTGGTGTCCTGACCGGGATGCAGTCTCTCAGTCACGGTTTGCAAAAACTACACGTAGCCCGTCGGTGGGGCGCACCTGGACACGTGGAAGACTTTACCCACAGGAGACCGGATGTGCCTTCTTTCACAAACCCAGCACAGTTTCTGACGTCACCGCTCACCACGTCCGGATGTTTTTATGAGGCGGTGTTGTTTTGTACGGTGTAGTGTTAAACGTGTAGTTGTGGTACTAAAAGCACTTTAACGCAACGGAAACGTGGTATCTCACACAACGAGAGCAACTAATACTCACTAATACTCACTAATACTTCCTGCACAGTGTGAGCAGATGGAGCCTCGTGCTCGGACGCGCTCGTGTGTCCGTGCACGTGTGCGTGTGTGTGAATAGGCGGGTTTTGCTGACCGTGTGTTGATGCTAACCGTGTGACCCCCGTGTGCGGCAGGTTTCGGCGGCCATGTGTGCGTGTTTTAACACGTGCCCCTTGGTGGCGATGAACCCCAGTTTCCGCTACTGGCCCCGCCTCCGTCTCCGGACGCCGCCTGTCGTCACTTGACGCCCCGCCGCCGCGTTCCCCTGTCGAAGCGCAGCGCCGCAGATGTGCTGCCGCCGCTGTTGTACGGGTCTAACCTGCTGCACCCATGCACCACACTGACCACAAACACCAACAGAGGTTTCCTTCCGAGTGGCATGCCCAGCACTGCGGGACACCGGAAACGCTTAGCCTGTTTATCCGAGTTACTCCATCCGTCCATCCATCTATACATTATCTGAACCGCTTATCCTGCTCTCAGGGATGCTGGGGCCTATCCCAGCAGCCACTGGGTGGCAGGCGGGGAGACACCCTGGACAGGCCACCAGGCCATCGCAGGGGCCACAAACACACACACACACACACACACACACACACAATGACAAGGACAGCTGCAAAGCTAAAACCAGGTGACCACATTAGATTTAAGTGGCTGAATGTCATGTGCAGAAAGAGCGGCGGGTTAATTGACTGTAATGTGCAGAAAGAGAGACGGGTTAATTGACTGTAACGTGCAGAAAGAGAGACGGGTTAATTGGCTGTAACGTGCAGAAAGAGAGACGGGTTAATTGGCTGTAACGTGCAGAAAGAGAGGCGGGTTAATTGACTGTGATGTGCAGAAGGAGCGGCGGGTTAATTGACTCTAATGTGCAGGAAGAGAGACGGGTTAATTGACTGTAACGTGCAGAAAGAGAGACGGGTTAATTGGCTGTAACGTGCAGAAAGAGAGGCGAGTTAATTGACTGTGATGTGCAGAAAGAGCGGCGGGTTAATTGACTCTAATGTGCAGGAAGAGAGACGGGTTAATTGACTGTGATGTGCAGAAGGAGCGGCGGGTTAATTGACTCTAATGTGCAGGAAGAGAGACGGGTTAATTGACTGTGATGTGCAGAAAGAGAGACGGGTTAATTGACTGTGATGTGCAGAAAGAGAGGCGAGTTAATTGACTGTGATGTGCAGAAAGAGAGACGGGTTAATTGACTCTAATGTGCAGAAAGAGCGGCGGGTGAGAGGTGAACGGCGACTTCACCACCGCCTCTGGAAGAGACAAGCGGTGAACGGGGTGCAGCAATGCAGGTGGATTGCAAGTCAAAGGCAGTTCAACTTCCTGTTGCAACGAAAAACAGGAACCGCAGTAGAAATAGCTTTGCCAATTTCAACAATAAACAGACTAACCACAGTTTCTACACTCACAGCCGCGCGCACACACCTGATCAGGTAGGCGGACGGTCCCGATTCCGCTTCTTCAAATGACCAAATGATCCCAAACAAGCAGACTGGGTTATTCTGCTTTTCGTTAAGACACGGACACCTGATCCGGTCTGTGTGTGTGTGTGTGTGTGTGGGGGGGATCTCTTTCTGGATTTGCATCAGAACCCAGCGGTGCGGCATCTTCCTGTCGAGACTGCTCTCGGTTTGGTTTTGAGGAGGAAACTCCACGAGCTGCCGAGACTTTGATGCCGCGCGACTCACATGCCGGCATTTCCGGTGTGCGTCCCCGTTATCTGCTGCGCGAGGAAGACAGCGCGCGCATTAGGTCGATCCGGTCGGGAAAATGCTGCTTCTTCTCACCTGTTGTCTCGCCGCAGGTAAGACGAATAAAATAATTGCCAAGTTTGAAATGTAAACCCTCAACTGGATGTTCTGCAGCTCTGGGCGAGCTTTTGCGCAAGGAGAACGTCGACGGGGGTCACGGACGGGGCTGACGGGTGCGTTTTACAAGCCCTTAAACATCCACCTGAAGCAGCAGCCGTCCGAATGCCTCTGGCGCACCGCCTGAAGTCAGGGGCTGGGTGTCCGTTGGGGTCACGCAGGCTGCGTCTGTCATGCGATGCGGTCATGTCGATGTACGGGTGCTTTGTGTGTGCAGACTAACTACAGAAACACGAGTTATTTCTTCAGTTGTTCTGTTCGGAGTGGGCGACTTGCGCTTTCTCTCCTCGCGGTAACTCTGACTTGTATCATATTAAATTAATGGAGTTTCCTTTATTAATCCCTTGGGGAAATTCACTTACTGCAAATTAACCCATCGCAGCTGTGATGTGTGTAGCCCATGCTGCGCCCGGGGACCAACGCCAGTTCTCTCCCCACTGCCTTGCTCGGCGGCACAGACAGGAGTATCAACCCTAACATGCGTGTTTCTTTTGATGGCGGGGGGGGGGGGGGACCGGAGCACGCGGAGAAACCCCACCGCAGACACGGGGGAGAACGTGCAATCTCCACACAGAGGACGACCTGGGACGACCCCGGGGCTCGAACCCAGGACCTTCTTGCTGTGAGGCGAATCAGTGCACTGTGTTTCATAGAGGCCAGTCTACTGAACAAACCCCGCCCCTAATTCTACCCCACGCCAGTCTATTGAACAAACCCCGCCCCTAATTCTACCCCACGCCAGTTTATTGAACAAAACCCCGCCCCTAATTCTACTCCACGTGTCTTGAACAAACCCCGCCCCTAATTCTACCCCACGTGTCTATTGAACAAACCCGCCCCTAATTCTACCCCACGCGTCTATTGAACAAACCCCGCCCCTAATTCTAGCCCACGCCAGTCTATTGAACAAACCCCGCCCCTAATTCTACACCCACGCCAGTCTACTGAACAAACCCCGCCCCTAATTCTACCTCACGCCAGTCTATTGAACAAAACCCGCCCCTAATTCTACCCCACGCTAGTCTATTGAACAAACCCCACCCCTAATTCTACCCCACGCCAGTCTATTGAACAAACCCCACCCCTAATTCTACCCCACGCCAGTCTATTGAAGAAACCCCGCCCCTAATTCTACCCCACTCCAATCAATTGTACTAACCCCGCCCCTAATTCTACCCCACGCCAGTCTATTGAACAAACTCCGCCCTTAATTCTACCCCACGCGTCTATTGAACAAACTCCGCCCCTAATTCTACCCCACGCCAGTCTGTTGAACAAACCCCGCCCCTAATTATACCCCACGCCAGTCTATTGTACAAACCCCGCCCCTAATTCTACCCCACGCCAGTCTACTGAACAAACCCCGCCACTAATTATACCCCACGCCAGTCTATTGAACAAACCCCACCCCTAATTCTACCCCACGCCAGTCTATTGTAGAAACCCCGCCCCTAATTCTACCCCACCCGTCTATTGAACAAACCCCGCCCCTAATTCTACCCCACGCCAGTCTATGGTACAAACCCCGCCCCTAATTCCACCCCACTCTAATCTATTGTACAAACCCCGCCTCTAAATCTACCCCATGCCAGTCTATGGTACGAACCCCGCCCCTAAGGCCCGGATTGGACAAGACCCGTTTTGCAGGTTGCGTCTTTTTTATTGTTGCTAGACAACCACCGAATCCCCTGTCCTTAGCCTAATCGTTATTCTGCTGTGAAGTAATCTCACAGATGTGTACTTTTTATTTTGGCTAGCTAGTGGTTGTTAACTTTCCAGTTGGGTGTTTGTTCAGAACGTGGTAACTAGAGTACGGTAGCGTCAGGTATCCAGAAACAGCCGCCACTAGTTTGTCCTCCATTTTGTCTCCACTCGTCGTCACAACAGAAGGCCCACCTCTCGCTTTATTCGATTGGACGTTTCGAACTCGAGGTTTTCAGGGCGCTCCTGCAAAAAGTCAAGGCGCATAGAGCAGGAAAATGTGAGGCGCTCAGCAAGGCAAAAGCAGCAGGCCAAAAGCTTTACTATCACTGAAACCCACTACAAACAGCCGCCTCAGGATGCTAAAACGCATTCCGTCTGATCGGGGCCTAATTCTGCCCCCACTCCAATCTAACGTCCAAACCCCACCCCTAATTTCATCCGTTTAAAAACTAAGGCGGGCAGTGTGCTCAAAACGTTGAAAGAACTTGAAAGATGGAGGTGCCTCTGTGATTTGCTTTCTCCTGCTGTCCACACTGTCCGCCATTTCCGCCACGTGATGAAAGGAGGCTGAATCGGTTTATCCGACTGCAGGTGTCCCACCCTTATAAACAATACAGCTGCATACCGACCAGCGACCAGTTTCATATGCAGATATGGGTGTGACCATTAGTTTCGATGGCCATGTGTACTATTCACAGAGAATTAGGGAATGTTTGCAATCACAGCATTGTAAGACGGTGACAGATGTACTCTTGGACCCCCCTCCCCTCAGTTCAAGGGTGGTCATTCACTCTTCACATAGATGGCCTTTTTGACTCCCTGTTCAAACCAGTGTTCCTCCCTCCCACGTCCTCATCCTTGAAAGGGTGGCCACTGGCCTGTAGATGGTGCAGACTGTGGAGTCCTGGCCTGAGGCGTTAGCTCTCCTGTGTTGTGTCATCCTCTTGTCCAGCGTCTGTTTGGTTTCCCCCATGTACAAGTCACGGCAATCCTCCTGGCACTTAACGACATGCACTATATTGCTCTGTTTGTGCCAGGCAACCTGGTCCTTGGGGTGGATCATCTTCCGGTGCAGCGTGTTTTGGGTTTTGAAAGCTTTTCCGACACTCCCACCACATACGGACTCACCAATGGTTTAGGGTTAGACAGCTGTTGTCCTTCTCTCTTCGATTGGCTGGTGCACTGTATGGGCGTCTTCCAGGCTTTGACAAATGGTCAGTTAGGATAGCCACACTTAACCAGGGCCTGTTTAATGTGGGGTTTCTCCTCTTCCCCGGCTGCTGTGTCGGTGGGGACGTTGTCAGCTCGGTGGTCCAGCGTCCTGATGACTCCTAGTTTGTGCTCCAGTGGATGATGAGAGTCAAACCTTCAGTACTTATCAGTATGTGTTGGTTTACAGTAAACATCAACAATCAAATGTCCCTCATCACCAATTGCAATTTCACAGTGTAAGAAGGCTACCCTGTCATGTTCCACATCCTCCCTGGTGAACTTGATGTGGTGTCCACAGAGTTCATGTGGTCGGTTAAATGTGCTACATCCTGCGATTTAATTTTAACCCAGGTGTCGTCCACAAATCTGAACCAATGGCTAGATGGTGTCCCTGGATAGGCCATCAGAGCCTCTTTTCCACTTCCTCCATATACAAGTTGGCCACTACAGGTGAGACTGGGGAACCCATAGCACACCCATGCCTCTACCTATAGTACTTCCCCCTGTATGTGAAGTACATTGACTGAAGACACAGTTTCAGGAGCAAACACACTTGGTCAGTGTTAAGGGTGGTCCTGTTGCAAAGGGTGGGGTCGTTTTGTAATATCATATGGACTACCTCCACTGCTTCATCAACATAAACGTACAGGAAGACAGACTTAACATCATTAATGGCTATTGTTTCATCCCTCTCCATAATTATGCCCCTCACCTTATCCACAAAAAATGTTCTGAATGTGATGTTTATTACTGCCTACCAACGGGTTAAGAATAGATGCAGGAAACTTCCAAGATACTGTACATCACTGAGTTAATCATACAAACAATATGTCGTAGTGGCGCATCCTGTTTATGTATCTCAGCTAAACCACACAGACTAGATGGTGCTTCCCCTGTGTATAATCTGTGGTGCAAAACTGTCAGCAACATTGTCCTGTTCTAACAGCTTCAAATAAGTTATCACCCTTTTCTTGTAACCACTGCCTGGATCTCGTTTCAGGGGCTCATAAGTATTTATGTCGCTAAGTAACGTCGTACATCGCTCATCATAGTCTGTCTGGTTTAATACAGCAGTGCATCTGCCTCTGTCCGCCGTAAGGATGAGGATGTTCTTGTCCTTACTGAGATTCGTGAGAGCTTTCCTCTCGTCTCTACCGGTGTTGGGTGGTGTGGCGCCTTCGCGTTGCTGAGGCAGGCTGAAACTTTCGCCCGCCGTGGCTCCACTTCCGGTTCCGCCAGGTTGTTATTTCGGATCGCTAATGCCGTGGCTGTGATCAATAATAATAATGTAACGTGCATGGATAAGAAGACACGCTGGCCGCTGGCTCGCGGGTCTGACCCTTTAGTCGAGCGGTTAGTGATGTCTCCTGCGGTGCGGGAGATACGGGTTCGCTTCCCGGCCGCGGCAGTTCCTGCGGTTGCGTTGTCCCCCGAATTCGCTACAATAATAATAATAATAATGTAAACTACTAATAAGACACGTTAGCCCCTAGCTAACGGGTCTGACCCTTTAGCCGAGCGGTTAGTGATGTCGCCTTGTGGTGCAGTACACCCCGTATCGAATCCCGCACCGGGCAAGAAAATAACCGGTTACAATAATAATAGATAATTCAGCCCCTTAGCAAGGACGCCTTTCTCCGCCTGGGTGAGTTGTCTGTCGGACAGATTCTTCACAAACTTGTCCACATGGCTGAATTCCTACGTTAAATGCACTTACTGTAAGTCAAGTGCAACTGGACTTGGTATATATCCGTGAAGACGTTTCGCCTCTCATCCAAGAGGCTTCCTCAGTTCGTGCCTGTTATGTATGCACACATCGACAGTGCTGCATTTGATTTGGTGCTGTTCTATTGTGCTGGGATCGATTGGTGATGCCTGCGGGCTCTGGGTTGTTTGATCGGGTCTGCCTTTGATGCTGTGTCAGTCTAAATAAAGAATGCCACGGAGAGGTTGTGTCGAGCGACAGCGCTGTGTCCTGACGTGATTTCTAAATACAATATTGGCGACGAGGATGGCTGATATCTCTCTCCCACCACCTGCCCCCTTCCTGGCATTACCTGGCGAGCCTCCGGTACCATGGACTCGCTGGCTACATAGTTTTGAAAATTACATCATCGCCTCAGGGCTCGACGACGTGAGCCAGGCTAGGAAGACGGCTCTGTTGCTTCACTGCTTGGGAGCAGAGGGTCATCGTGTGCTCGGGACTCTGGGGAACGTCACAAGCTTTGCCGATGCTGTGGGACTTATGAGCACCCATTTCGCTGCTCCACAGAGTGCCCTCCTTCGGCGATTTATATTCCGTCAGCGACACCAACTGCCTGGTGAGTCTGTGCGGCAGTACGTAGCTAATTTGCGAGGGCTAGCTAGCTCATGCAAGTTTGGCGCGCTTCAGGACGAGATGGTTCGCGACCAGCTAATCGAACACACCAACAACGCAAAGGTGCGTGAGACTCTCCTGCTGGAAAAAGATGATCTGCTGCTGTCCAGAGCAATTACCATCGCACTACAGGTTGAGGGAGCAGCTGAGTATGCTGCTATGCTAAATACACAGCAAGTGGCTACCTCCAGTCAAGCTGCCAACGACTCCTCCCTCTACTCACGGCTGCCCCTCGGGACGCAACCCAGCCAGAGCGAGGCGGGCGCCGACTCCACTGGGGACGTCTTGCAACTGCAACGACGGCGTTCTCGGCCCCGCCCTCAACAGTCCTGTGGTAACTGTGGGTCTCGGTCTCATGTTTCAAGGGCTCAGAACTGCCCTGCCCGTGGCCAGACATGCCGTAGCTGCGGTAAGCACAATCACTTTGCCAACGTCTGTCGATCTTCCCCGGCTGGGTCAGAGGGCCACACCCCCCAGTCTTCAACCGCCGTCATTCACAAGGTGAGCTCTGGGCCAGTGTCATTCAAATCATGCACAGTCAACATTAATGATGTGTGCATCCCCCTGCTGTTGGACACCGGTGCAAGTGTGTCTCTCCTGAATGTTGATACCTACAGTCAATTTTTCGGTTCACTGCCACTGTCCGCACCCTCAGCTGTCCTCTGTGGGTATGGTGACTCCAAAATCGATCTGGTTGGCTCTCTCCAACTGACTGTCCGCTATGGAACCAAGCTGGTGCCCAATGCAGTTTTTCATGTGGCACGCCGTGGGGCCAACCTGATGGGCCTGGACCTGTTCTCCGCTCTGGGGTTTTCCCTCTTAGACACAAGGGGGGCAGCAATCCTGACTGTCGCCACACCTTGGCAGCAGAAGTGGCCATCGCTGTTTATGGGGCTGGGCTGCCTCTCTGCCTTCACCCATCAACCTCTCCTCAACCCTGCTGTGAAATCTGTCATCCAACCACTGCGCCGCATCCCGTTGGCTCTCCGTGATGGGGTCTCCGCCGAGCTGCAACAACTACTGGAAGCTGGCATCATTGAACCGGTGGACGCGTCACCTTGGGTCTCAAACCTCGTGGTGGCTAAGAAGAAGTCGGGGGGCCTGCGTGTCTGCGTCGATCTACGTGCAGTAAATAAGGCAGTGGTCCCTGATAAGTATCCACTGCCCACCTCAGAAGAACTCACTGCTCAGTTCTATGGCTCTGAGGTGTTCTCCAAGCTCGACCTCAGACAGGGGTACTTACAGGTGCCCCTCCACCCCAGCAGCCGAAACCTCACAGCCTTTGTGACACATGCAGGAGTGTTTCGCTACACCAGGATGCCTTTCGGTCTCAGCTCCGCCCCTAGCTGCTTCCAGAAAATCATGGTCTCCGTGCTGGCTGGCATACTGGGCGTGGCCATTTATCTGGACGATATAGTGGTACACGGGCCCACCAGTGAAATCCACGACAAGCGCCTTAACATGGTCTTCGCAGCCCTGTCCAAGCACAAGCTAACTCTCAGTGCTGAGAAATGTGTCCTCTCTGTACCAGCCATCGACTTCGTTGGGTTCCGGCTGTCAGCGAGCGGTGTAACTCCACTACAATCCAACGTGGACGCCATTCAGGCCATCCCTGAGCCCAGCTCGGCCGCCCAGGTCGCCTCCTTCCTGGGTATGACAAGTTACTACCTGAGGTTTCTTCCCCAGTACTCTGCGACCACAGCCCCCCTGCGCCAGCTGCTGCGTAAGGACGAGCCATGGGTGTGGTCAAAGGCATGCAGTGACGCTGTGCGTGATCTTAAGACTCAACTGACTTCACCACCAGTGTTGGCTCACTTCGACATCTCCAGCTCCACCTTTGTGACCTGTGACGCATCAGCCACAGCGATAGGGGCCGTGCTGTCTCAAACCCAGAACGGTGTGGAGAAGCCCATTGCCTTCGCCTCCCGTGCCCTCAACCTGACCGAGCAGCGGTACTCCGTGGGTGAGCGTGAGGCGTTAGCCTGTATCTGGGCTTGTGAAAGGTGGCACCTCTACCTCTATGGCCGCTCCTTCACCCTCAGGACAGATCACCAGGCCCTGACAGCGCTGCTGTCCACATCTGGGACAGGCCACAAACCCCTGAGGCTGCACCGCTGGTCTGACCGCCTCCGCCAGTACAACTTCAGCCTGCAGTTCACCCCAGGCAGAGACAATGTTGTCGCCGACCTGCTCTCTCGCTCTGTCTCCACCCCAGCTCCACAGACGGACACTGACTGTGTGGAAAAGGACATTGTCCAAATGCTACACACACCCCTCCAGGCCACTGTCTCTCTGCAGGAGCTGAGGGCAGCCTCCGAACAGGACCCTGTCCTCTCCCAGCTCCGCACCTACATCCAGAACGGCTGGCCTCACAAGGTCCCAGAGGAGCTGGCTGCGTTCGCCCGAGTCAGACAGGAGCTCTCCTGCTGGAACGATACCTGCGTGGCACGTGGGTTTTGCACAGTGGTCCCAGCTGCTCTCCGTGCACGTGTTTTGAATACGGCGCATGAAGGCCACCTGGGCATTGTGAAACTGAAACAGCGCTGCCGAGACCTGGTGTGGTGGCCGGGGATAGACAGAGATATTGAGGCTCTGGTGAAGGACTGTTCTGCCTGCCTTGTGAGTGGCAAGACTGGCCACCAGGCTCCCCCACCCCTGCAACCTCTCGCCTGGCCCTCTCAGCCCTGGGAACACCTGCAGTTGGACATTTGTGGTGAGATCCATGGAGTTCCCCACCACCAACGCTTCATGGTGGTCGCCTACGATCTACACTCAAAATGGCCTGAACTCACCACTTCCGGCACTGTGACCTCACAGATCATCATCGACTTCCTGGACTCTCTTTTCTCTCGCTGGGGCCTCCCAAAGGCCATCACCACTGACAACGGCCCTCAGCTGGTCTCTGCTGAGTTCACTGCTTATCTCGACAGCAAGGGCATCCGTCATATACGCACTGCGTACTACCACCCCCAGGCCAATGGCGGCGTTGAACGTTTTCACCAGTCACTGAAGAACGGCCTCAGAGCACACATGGCCCAAGGGTGCTCTTTCACGCAGGCCATCCGTCACACTCTGCTGCACTATCGGGCCACACAGCACTCGACCACAGGCGTCTCCCCAGCCTCTCTCATGCTAGGCCGGGAACTGTGCATGCCCCTTGACAGGCTCCGCCCCTCCACACCTCAGGCACCTCCCTCTGGGGTCAGAGCCTCAGTCACTCGTCAGCAGACGCGGATGAAGCAACAGTTTGACCAGTCAAAACGAACCAGGGTGCCAGACATCAATGTGTCAGACTGGGTCAGGGTCCGCAGGCCCCACAGGGACAATAAAATGGCTTCATACTGGTCCTCTCCTCTCCAAGTCACCCGTCAGCTGGGCCCAGCCACTTACCTCCTCAGCGATGGCACTCGGTGGCACTCCAGTCGTCTACGGAAGGTGTCAGCTCCGCCACACACAGCTGGTGACACAACCATAGCCATTCCCTCAGCATGGCGAGACGCCCCGGGGCTTCATGCAGCTCCTACACGGGCCCCAGACATTTCTGGGCCTCAGCTTCCCCTGCCATCTCCCTCCCCACCTCGGCCTGACCAGCCTCAGGCCGCCCCGCGACCTGTTCGCACACGTTTACGCCCTGGCCACCTAGAGGACTTTGTGTCAACCTTTCATGTTTGAAATCCTGCCGGGGGGGGGGGGAAATGTTATGTATGCACACATCGACAGTGCTGCATTTGATTTGGTGCTGTTCTATTGTGCCGGGATCGATTGGTGATGCCTGCGGGCTCTGGGTTGTTTGATCGGGTCTGCCTTTGATGCTGTGTCAGTCTAAATAAAGAATGCCACGGAGAGGTTGTGTCGAGCGACAGCGCTGTGTCCTGACGTGATTTCTAAATACAATAGTGCCTTTCTGACTAGACCAAGCTAGTCTGACTGGCTGCTGATGAGACTCGGAATTTATCCTCTAGGAGTCGTTATCAGAGCTATAGATATGCGTGGCTCTTTGTGTACCGATGTTTACCAACGCCCGTCGTTATCGGAGCTATTGATTTGCATTTGTTTAGCAGCGACGGTCGTTGGGGGTGTTGGTTTCGACTTCATCATTCAGTGGTCATGAGAGTGGTTGGAGCCGTTAGTGAGCGACTGTTGTTCTTGGAGGCTAAGCTTCTTGAGTCTCCTGGGTAGAGATGAAAGGACGGCGTTGTAAGTGGGAGATAGGTGGTGTTGCAGACCTCCTCCTCTGTTGAGGGATGGTTTTTCCAGTTTCGCATAGATGGCTTCCTTCACCCCTCTTTCAAACCATCTATCTTCTCTGTCCAAAATGTGTACGTTGCTGTCCTGGAAGGAGAGTGTCTTCTCCTTTAGGTGTAGATAGACTGCGGAGTCTTGTCCTGAGGAGTTTGGCCTTCTGTGTTGGGCCATCCGTTTGTGTAGTGGTTGTTTGGTTTCTCCTATGTATAGGTCAGTGCAATCCTCATTGCATTGTACAGCATACACCAGATTGCTGGTGTATGCTGTGTGGTACACCGTCTTTGGGATGAACCAGTCTTTGTGGGAGTGTGTTGCTGGGTTTGAAGTATGCGTGTTTGTTAAAAATTCTCCTGAGTTTCTCGGAGACCCCAGAAACATACGGGATGACTGTGCTCTTCCTTCTGTTCCTTTTCTCCTCGTCGCTCACCTTGTTGGTCTTTTTGGAACGTGTTGCAGTTTTCACAAAGGTCGAAGTGGGGTAGCCGCAGGTTTTTAAAGCTCCCCTCAGGTGTTTGTGTTCTTCTCATTGGGCCTGAGTGCTGCTGGGCACATCGTCAGCTCTGTGTTGCAAAGTTCTGATGACGCTCAGTTTGTGTTCCAGCAGGTGGTGTGAGGTGAAAAGTAGATATTGGTGTGTGTGTGTGTCGGTTTCCTGTAAACCCCAATGTGGAGTCTCCTGTCTTCCCCAATGTGGACGTCATAGTCCAAGAAGGGCAAAGGGCCGACTTTCGATGGCCATGTGTACTATTCATGTGTGTTGGCCATGTTGGCCAACATGATAGTACACATGGCCATCGAAACTCTAGTTAAAGGTCTCACCCATATTTGCATATGAAACTGATCGTTGGTTTCGGTCGTTATGCAACTGTATTGTACTGTGTTGTTTAGAAGAGCAGGGGTACCTGCAGCAAGCTTAGACAGAAGAGGTCACTCAGATGAGTGATGAAACGTATCTGTCAATAAACGTTGTGTCCAGATCAACTGACTCAACCTTCTTTGATTTTCCTACCTGGATAATTGAGCATGCATCAAGACATTTCCCCCTGGTGAGTTTCTTCTTCTTCACCACAAGTTTACCCTCATTCATTTGATATGCGCCGCCACGAGGCGTCATGAAGTAGTGACTCTGGTAAGTCAAATTGATGGGGGAATCCATTTAGAGCGCCTGCATAGTTCAATAAGAAATATCGATATTTGGCGCCAGTGTATCGATAACGTAACGCAAGCGGAAGTAATACAATATATCGATATTTTGTCCCACCCCTAGTACTCCTGTCTGTGCTCCTGACCAAGGCAACGGAAAGAAGAACTGGAGTTGGTCCCCGGGCGCTGCAGCTGCCCACTGCTCCTATACAATAGGATGGGTTACATGCAGAGAATGAATGTCGTTGTACGTATGTATAATGACAAATAAAGTGTATTCTATTCTTTATCCGCATTTGTTTTACTCTTCAAATTGTCATCACAAAGACTACCTGTCCATAACCCCACCCACCTCTACGATACACAATTTCTCACCCCACCTGTGAGTTTGGCTAGTTTGGAAAAGGTATGTATGACTAGGCTGAGAAGAGCCCCCAGTGGGACATGTCTAACTAACTGTAGTTTGAAGCATGCAGAGACACGGATTATATCTGCCTCCAATCTAATGTGTAAACAGCGCCCACCCACAGCTGTATACATGAGGGTTTTTCTAGAGTATGTGCCTTTACTATGTGTTTATGATAATAACCACATAACTCTCTTCTCATCAGGAATCACAGCGCAGCCGCCTGCAAAGGCACGTTATGGGCTGAAAGGCAGCTTGGTGTGTCTACATGTGAAACACGACACAAGAGATCATAATGGCTTTGACTGGACTATCAACAATAGCATCATCATTGTGGATAATGGACTATTAAACCCCAACTACGCTAGCAATGTGTATTATGATCAGGAAAACAAGTCTCTGTGCATCAGGAAAGCAAACATGACAGACAGTGGTCTCTATGAGGCAAGTATCAAAGTGGACTTTCAGCGTTCAGTTTGGACCTACGACCTGAAAGTTCAGGGTAAGCTTTTTCCAATTCTTCTTATCTAGCCTGTATGCGGACTTACTGGGATTGAACGTGTACAACGTTTTTCCGCTATAAAAATAAAATTTACATAAGCATTTGCACCAGTTCTGGTTGCCGTGGGCACTGTTGACCCTTGAACTCACCAGGTATTCCGTTTCCAGCTCTGCGCTGTCCCGGCTCTTGTCTCACTCTTACCAACATGGAAACCCAGCTGTGCAACGTAACAAACACGCGAACCTTGGTTCGGACTTTCCGGTGTGAAAAGCCCCTTAAACACCATTTTAAAGAAAGCTAATAGTAATATTGGTTCACTTTAAAGACTCAAGGGAGAATCCTGTTCTTTCAGTTGACACACACATTTCAGTTGATATGTCAATGTCCACTTCATGTTTTACCATCATTTCACATTTCTGTAAGAGCTGTTCGAGGTGTCTCTGCATTGTGATTAGTTAAATATTCGTTCATTCTTCTTCTTAAGCATTATTTTTTACTTGTTAGGATTTGGTTTGATGTCAAAATAATCATTATAATGACTCGCAGTGGAGTAAATTTCACTTGAACATTGGGGGGGGACACATTTAGTGGGGGGTCAGGGGGTCCTCCCCCTGGAAATTTTGAGCATCACACATTTAATTTCCTGCATTCTGGTGAATTTGTATGCACCGATTTGCTCTTTTTCTACATCAATTTATGGTGGAAATGTCTTATTTATGTAAAAGAAAATCAACTTTCAGATAGGCTAGCCAACCGGATATCTTCTGTTACTTTCCTCTTGCTCATGCTGACTCTGTGAATGCAAGTAGTAGATGCATTTGAACTAATACAATACCCTTGGCACAAATTGGTTTGTAGATGTACCTATTATGTTATCTCATGTGCCCGAAATTATCAGTTCAAGTTCATTTAAGCTAACATAAACGTCTAGGGGCTACTGTTAGCAAGCGCTACGCTAGCTAGCTAGCTAGCTAGTTCGTGAGGGGGTCTGAACTGATAACCCCAAACACAAGTTATAAACTAGATAAGGCTATAGTTCATCCGGAAATACGTAAGAAAATCTAACTCAGAAACCCCAAAGGTAAGAAAGGGTGGTGTACTGGGCTAGACAAGCAAGCTGGCTAGCTACGTTACTTACACTCGCTTACACCACCATTCACGCTCCGGTCTCCTGGTTGTCAGGGGCAACTGCAAGACAGCAACGAGGTCGGCAATCCCAGCGGCAAGGTTAAAATGGTATGGTCCAAGCATAGGGGTGTAGGACATCGATGGAAAACAAGTAGGAATGACATTTTAAGTAGTTCGACTGTCTGTGTTGTTATTTTACCTTTTTTGGCGAGGGAGTTAACATTATCATCCATGATATATTTTTGGGGGGGGACAAATTCACCTCTTCTAAATATTGAGGGAGACATGTCCCCCCTGACCCCCCCATAAGTTACGCCTGTAATAATGAGGGTCAGTTCAGGCGTCCGGGTAACCTAGCGGTCTATTCCGTTGCCTACCTCCGGCTTGGCCGGGCGTCTCCACAGGCCGTGTCTGCGGGCGGGAAGCCGGATGTGAGTGTGTATCCCGGTCGCTGCATTAGCGCCTCCTCTGGTCGGTCGGGACGCTTTTTCAAGAGGGAGGGGGAACTGGGGGGAATAGCGTGATCCTCCTACGCGCTACGTCCCCCTGGTGAGACTCCTCACTGTCAGGTGAAAAGAAGCAGCTGGTTACTCCACATGTATGGGAAGAGGCATGTGGTAGTCTGCAGCCCTCCCCGGATCGGCAGAGGGGGCGGAGCAGAGACCGCGACGGCTCGGAAGAGTGGGGTAACTGGCCGAATACAATTTGGGAGAAAAAGGGGGAACACGCCCCCCCCATAAATAAATAAATAAATAATGAGGGGCATTTCTGTTTTAACTGGTGACAACTTCCACCCTTACCAGCTGTACTTCCAGGTTAAGCGGCGTCATTTTTCGGTGCTAGCACCCCCTGCAGGTTTCCAATGGAACGCTGCTACACGTGCTGTAGTTCTGTGCTCTTCACACAGTTTCTGCAAGACCGGGTCATGTGACGCAACGTGAAGCCCATCCAGTCATTCTCCCATCTAAATATTCCTTTCCATCCTACCTCCTTCCCTGCGTTCATCTCTCTTTTCCTCTCACACCCAAAACTTCTACACAGCAGAAAGAAACCCCCCCACCCCCCTCCCCAAACCCCGTTGTGCACTCCCGTAGTGTTTGTCTTGTGTGCTTGGGCGTTACAGAAGCTGTTTCCACGCCAGTTCTCCACATGACAGTCCACTCAAACCTCTCAGATGCATCCTGCAACATCACGGTCAACTGTTCTGTGTGGGACGACTGGGTCTGGTCCACGTGTGACCAGGGCCGCTGTGACGCCGTTCAGAAGTCCCTCACCGAGGTCAACATCACCGTCTCCAGCCGTGGTGGCCAGATTGTGTGCAGTGGCAACAACCACGTCAGCAGGAAGAACGTTTCTCGACACATAGAGAAGAAATGTGAGTTTGAGCCCGCTGCGCGACAGGACGTTTCATCACAGGAACACCTGGCGCACCGCGTCGCCCCCCCCCTCCCCCCTAGCAAAACTTCCCTTTCGTTCTGTGCAAGACAACAAAAACAAAAAGCCCCAGAGGATTGTTTTGTGTGTGTGTGGTGTTCCCCAGAAGTGGGAGGTAACAAAGTACAACTATGTTGTTCCTGTATTTGAGTACATTGTTCAGGTATATATATATAAGTACTTACTGGTACATTTAAAAGCAGAAATCTGTACTTCTTACTCCACCGTATTTCTAACAGTCACACCGACTTTAGCTTACAACACACACACACACACACACACACACACACACACACACACACACACAAGCAGGAAGAAGGAGTTAAACGTGTTTCCTTTTGCCGAGCGTTTGAGTCGAACGCCCCCTTCTGGCCGACAGACTCTCCACTGTTTAGTAGGACGGATCTGGTTCGCGTTTGGTCCCGCAGGCCCAGATCTAACAGTCACGCTCCGTTAGGTCCACGTCCCTCCAAACCACACCTGTTTCCGCCAACCGCCGCCTGCTGTGTTGTAAATAGACGCGTCTTTGTGGCGCTTTCACTTTGACTTGGGCAGTTTTGTGTGGCGCTATTTGCATATTCACTCAGGTAACAGGTCTTGAGTATTTTCTGAGAGCATTACTACGCCCTTCCTCCCAGGTCTCCTGGGAGCTCCCGGAACACAGCCGGAGACGCCGGCGACCTCTGGCGTCAGCCTGTGGTATGTTCTGGGACTGCTGCTGCCGCTGCTGTGCGGGCTGGCGTTCCGGAAGTTCTGCTGCTCACACGGCAGCTTTGCCAAACAGCAGGTCAGACATTTCTTTCTAAGTTTGTTGGAAAATATCATTTAATTCTTCTTCTGTGTAACACTTCGCATCCATCTCCCATCTACTTTGGCAGGATGGGAAATATGAGTTTTCTGACTAAATGACGTAGAGCAGAGAAACTGAGCTAATATCCAAGCAGCGAGAGTGGTCAAAAGAATTTTGTAGGGCGTCCGGGGGGCGTGGCGGTCTATTCCGTTGCCTACCAACACGGGGATCGCCGGTTCGAACCCCCGCGTTACCTCCGGCTCGGTCGGGCGTCCCTACAGACACAACTGGCCGTGTCTGCGGGTGGGAAGCCGGATGTGGGTATGTGTCCTGGTCGCTGCACTAGCGCCTCCTCTGGTCGGTCGGGGCGCCTGTTCGGGGGGGAGGGGCAACTGGGGGGGGGAGCGTGATCCTCCCACGCGCTACGTCCCCCTGGTGAAACTCCTCACTGTCAGGTGAAAAGAAGCGGCTGGCGACTCCACATGTATGGGAGGAGGCATGTGGTAGTCTGCAGCCCTCCCCCCGGGTCAACAGAGGGGGTGCAGCAACGACCGGGAAGATCGGACGAGTGGGGTAATTGGCCAAGTACAACTGGGGAGAAAAAGAGAGGGGGGGGGGGAAAGCAAAAGAAAAAACAAATCTTTCATTTCTCCATCTTCATATAGAGCCTGCCCATCAACGCAGAAAACAGTCTGTACAGACGAGGTGGGTCTGCTGTTTCACAGACGGGCAACGTTCACACGGCAACAGGAGGCCCTCCAGTGGCAGAGCGACACCATGCAGGCGATGAATTCTCCTCCAGTGGAGTGGAGGGTACACAGCAACGCTTCCATGCCGCCCATCTCACGTTCCCCAACGCCGCGGAGTCCAGTCAGAAACAGGAAGTAGATACAATCTACAGCCTCTTACAGCAGCCGTTCGTGTCGCGAGACCACCGGGGCAACACGGCGTCGACAGAAATGACGCAAGAGGCAGCGGCTGTCTCTGAAGCTGAGGCCACACCGGCAAACTGCGCGGTGCCAAACAAATCACAGTCCCGGGACCGCGTCGAGTTCCCGCCCAAGAAAAAGAACAGACCCAAACATTCGCCAGCGCCACTCCACACCCGCGCTGACGTTGCAGCCCCTCGCGCCGACAAGCTGCGTGGCGCGCGGGAAGGAAGGTCTGCTTTGGTTGCAGACATGATAGTTCACAGACATGAAGAGGAGACGCAGGGCACGGCGGAGATATTGGAGAGCGGCATGCAGGACCCGGGAACAGCGGCAAGTGCAGGGCTCCATCAAGAGGACAGCCAGGGTACTGCACGATAAGACACTGGATCAGCAGCAACAGACGCCGACCTTTCACCAGTGACGGCGAACTGCGGAAACACCCCAAACTGCAGCCGTTTCACTGCAGTGACGCATGTCTGTGCACAATGTCCTACCGTACGCGCTGTCCCGGGATGGTTCTCCACCGGTTGATTTAGTTTCGGAGGAGGGTGTTTTTCAGAAACATAAATGTACTCTTTCTCCATCTTCTTTTAAGAATATTTTGGATGACGTATAGTTTTATCAGATCATACTTTGAGATCGACACGTGTTTTGTACAACTGTTTTCCCCTTGTCTTTAAAATAAACAATTGTATCTTTGCAGAGAGCAGTTGCCTCCCGTCAAATACTGTACTGACTCATCCGTCCGTCCATTGTCTGAACCGCTTGTCCTACTCTCAGGGTCGCGGGGATGCTGGAGCCTATCCCAGCAGGCACTGGGCGGCGGGCGGGGAGACACGATGGACAGGCAGTCAGGCCATCGCACGCACGCGCACACACGCACGCACACACCTAGGGACAATCTAGTACGGCTGAATCACCTGACCCACATGTCTTTGGACTGTGGGAGGAAACCGGAGCCCCCGGAGGAAACCCACGCAGACACAGGGAGAACATGCCAACTCCACACAGAGAACGACCCGGGGGCTCGAACCCACAACCTTCTTGCTGTGAGGCGACCGGGCTAGCCACTGCGCCACGTGCCGCCCAGTAATAACAATAATCAACTTTATTTATATCGCACCTTTCTAAACAACGTCACGAGGTCCCACACACAGCAGGGTACAGTAAGTGGCACAGCAGACCCTGCTAGACCTTGTTTACATGTGGTGACGTGTAACCACACGGGGGCAGGACGGAACAACCGACTCTCGTCATGCTGAGTTCAGCAAAAAACGAGACGCGTCTCACGGCGCTTTGAGGGCCGATGCTTTTTCTCACGTCCACATCACCACCACGCCGCTTCCAACCGCCCTCTGCCACGAGGGGGCGTCAAAGACGGGGGGGGCCCATGTGACGTAGGCGACACACGTGGCGTCCAGCATGTTGGACCAATAGAATATGAGGCGAGTAGCGAGACGACACGCCGAGGTTAGCCGGCCGAGTCAACTCGGGGGAGGACTTCCTTGTGAGGAAGCTTCTTGGACCTCGGCATCTTTCAGTTTGACTGAGGACACCTTTAAAAGGACTGGAAGGCATTTACATCTGCAGAACATAAAGCAGTCCTGGTAATTTAGAAACGCTGACTTTTTTGGGTTTTTTTGACAGCAGGTTAAATATTTCCCCTTGCAGCCCCCCCCCCCACACCAATAGAGTAGTTGAGACGAAATTAAAAGGTGACGTAAAATAAAAAAGGAAAAAAAAAAAGTAGTTTAAGTTAAAACAAAAAAACACGTGAAGTGGCGTGGCGGTCTATTCCGTTTCCTACCGACACGGGGATCGGTGGTTCGAATCCCCGTGTTACCTCCGGCTTGGTCGGGCGTCCCTAAGCACACAATTGGCCGTGTCTGCGGGTGGGAAGCCGAATGTGGGTATGTGTCCTGGTCGCCGCACTAGCGCCCCCTCTGGTCGGTCGGGGCACCTTTACTCACAGAATAGAGATCCTACAGAACAGGGGGTGGGCAGTCTTATCCAGAAGGGGGGCCGGTGTGGGTGCAGGTTTTTGTTCCAACCAAGCAGTTACACACCTGATCCCACTAACCAACCAGCAGAGTCTCTGCTGACGAACTTGGTTAGGAGACACGGATGTGTAACTGCTTGGTTGGAACAAAGACCTGCACCCACACCGCCCCCCCACCCCCGGATCAGACTGCCCACCCTGCTACAGAAGTACCAATGAGCTGTTCTACGTCACAAAAGACGTAAAGACGCAAGCGCGTCCGCCATTGTTGTTTGCCTGGAGCGGCCGGTGATCGCGCGCTGTCAGTAATTCAATAGACCCTTTTACTGTTTGTAAACAGTGATGACGTAGGCATGGATGCGCGCGCATTTCGGCAACGGAAGTATGGCGGAGTTAGCGAGTTTGTCAAACTATGCGAGGGGATTAACGACAAAAGATCGCGAAAGTTACCCGAATAAATTAACTTTGGCGAACGGCAACCGACTTCCAGATCCGTGTGGTATTACCGAGTGGGTGGAAGACGTTACTAAGTGGCCTAATATCCAGTGGCCATATATATATATATGGTGGAGAAACCGAGCGTATACACAAGAGAGAAGCTGCGGGCATACAAGTCACTGGATGTTTACAACTATGTTGTCTGTGGTCACGTACAACATGTAAAATACCATGACGTAGACTCTGAGTTTTGTGTCCTGAAATCCCAAGTCTTGCCAAGTCAAAGACAAGGACACAAGACGGCTATGTACGAGGCATGGCTCATCATAAACAAACCTGAGGACTACGTCCTCACAGCCAGGTGTAGCTGCATGGCAGGGTGAGTATTTGTTGTCCTGCTGCTTTTCTAGTTGGCTCAGGGTTCATGATGTCAGCCTAGTTGTTGTGCAAACATGAAATCTGCTTCTGCTTTACTGTCATTTTCTCCCCTCGTCACATCAAAATGTGCCTTTCCCCGTAACTCAGTCATGATACACGGGGCATGAAATTCACATGATCATGAACTACACACAGTGTCTTGTTGATTCAGAGTTCCAGCTGCGGATGTTATTCATCTGCAGTGGAAAAATGCGAAATTATATAGTAGAATTTACAGTCTTCTCAGCCACAGCCTAATTTTGACTGAGATTAAGTGTTAGTTGCAAGCCCTGGTCATCAAATTAAAACACATATTGGATAAGTCAATATGTTTTAGTCTGTCTTTTTCACATTTCAGACTTGGGTCATGCTGCAGCCATGCAGCAGCAATGTTATTTAAAGTGGAGCTCTGTGTTAGGACGGGGAGGACAGAGAAAGCAGCAGTTACAGCTGAAGCATGTGTGGGGAAAGACCTAAGCAGGAAAGATGTCAAGCCAGCTCCACTTGGGGAAATCAGCTTCCATAAACCAAAGAGGCTAGGCAGGCAGCTCCCAGCAAGCTCCCAAAACTTCTAGGAGGAACAGAGTGAAACCAGGAGGCAGGTAATAGTTGACAGAAGCTAGATAAGTTTCCTTTTGTCATTGTGCATTAAATTCATTTTCAAAAGTTCTCTTGCATCTTGTAAAACCATAAACTACCCTGAAAACCGAGCTTTTTTATGATACAGAGATGAAAATCCTGAAGACATATAGACACTGAGTCATTTCAATGTTTGACCTTTACCTTCAGATTATTTATTCTGGACATCAGATTATCTAGTTTCTATTGTGTACTGTTTCTGTTTTAATGCTCTGCTTCACGACTTTAGTAAAAATTCAATCAAGATTCATAAAATCTTGAAAAAAAAAAATTCTTCAGCGTAATAATTGTCTTCTTGTTGCCCTGTCATCAGAGTTGACCGACCACAGGAAATATTGGTAAAAAGTGAGGAAACATTTCACAAACTAAAAACTAAACTGCAACATCATCCGAGTGAAAAACTGAAATGGGTAACACGGCAACAGTCAAGGTCAAACAACTGGCACACCCAGTTGGGTGTGCTAGGGCTGGTCAGATCACAAGTACCAAATTTCATCATGTGACCACAAATGACAAAAACAGCAAAAATTACCTAATGGGTATAATGCAGTACAACAAAAACAAGTTAAATGTCCCAGCTGTTCTCTGGGGCAATGACATGGAGGAAACAGCAAGGCAACATTACACTGAATTTATGGCCCAGAGCCATCAAGACGTCAGGGTGAGCTCCTGTGGGTTAGTGGTGCGGTCCTCTGAGCCACACCTTGGATCTTCCCCAGATGGGATAGCAACATGTACCTGCTGTGGCAAAGGGGTGGTAGAGATAAAATGTCCCTACAAGTACCGGGAGGGTCTTCAGGGAAGTACAGAAGACATGCAATTTTGTCTGGGCAAGTCATTAGTGTTGAAACACTCACACCCATACTACTACCAGATCCAACGCCACATGTTTGTGTGTGACGTTAGCTACTGCGACTTTGTGTCGTGGACCAAGGAGGAGTTCATTGTTCAACGTGTCCTAAGAGATCAAGAACTTCTGCAGCAGACTTTGCCAAAAGCACAAGATGTCTTCATCACACGTGTGTTGCCAGAACTACTGACAAGAAGATACGACCCTGCCTTGGAGACGCAGAGGGCCTGCAAATCCTGTGGAAGGCCTGATTTTGGCAAAACAATCGACTGTGTCAAATGCAACAGCCACTTTCACTACTGCTGTGTACAGATCAGGCGGAAGCCAGCAACGTGGTTTTGTCAGGATTGTGTTGAGGCCTGAATGCCTTCATGGACAACATGAAAAACATAATTTCATCTGTGACATTTTCCTTACATTTTATGCTGTGTTTGTTATTTACTGCTGTGTACTTAGACGCACCTTGTATGTGCGTGTGGGGCAATCATCCTTACACACATCAGTTTGCAGCTAATGTTGGATCTTTATTATTTTGTTCTCTAACCATTGCCATAATAATTCATTCATGAATAAAATTAAATGTTCATGGCCGAGTAGAAAAATGCATTACATCATATTAATTATTTTAGGGCTGCATTTAATTATCTCCTTTTTTCTGTTGATTGGTTTCTGGATTAATCGATGACGGTAGTTGTTTAGTCTCTAAAATGTCTGAAAAAGACGATTAAATGTTGATCAGTGTTTTTCAAAGGCCAAGATCACATCCTGAAATGTCTTGTTTTGTGCACAACACAAACATTCAGTATACTGTCACAGAGGAGGGAATAAACCAGAGAAATATTCACATTTAAGAGGCTAAAAGCAGAGAATTTGCACAATTCTTCTTATAAATGACTCAGATCAAGGTGTTGTCAAAATGTATGTTTATTAACAGCTCTCAATTAATAGTTGCAGTTCTAAATTATTTTGAGAGGAAAACAAAAACAATGTTACACATTCTGACAATTCAGAGTGCAGTGCTGTTTGTGAAATGGCAACATATGAATGATAGAATTCACTCTTTTTAGATTTTTTGGGAACAACACTTTTGCAGAGGTTTGTGAGAGCGCCACACACTATCACAACATCATGGAGAATGTTAACATGTGACACTGGAATTACTGTCTGCAAAATCTTAAAGTTCTTCCATCGTCCAATTACTCGTTCCACATGTATCCTTACACGAGACAGTTGTCTCCATGAGTCCACCTCGTGTGCAGAGAGTTGCTTTTTTCCTTTTGTGAAATGAGGTATATGAAGGGTGGCACCATAAACTGCAAGTTCATCTTGGATTAGAAATCCCCTACCTGCCAGAATCTCATCGTTATGTTCCAAAAGTTCCACAAACCCTGATTCCTTTGTTATCTGCTTGTCAGAAACCCGCCCACCCCAACCAGGGGACAGAAATGAAATTGCTCCAGCTGGAGTGATGCCAATCAAATATTTAATGGTGTTGGTGTGTTTATAATTTGACCATGTCTGGGCCCTGGCAGTCAGATTACTGGGTCTAGCAATGAACACCTCTGTGCAATCTATTATGCACCGGCATCTTTTAAAGTCTCGCTTGAAGATTTTAGGCATGTTCTTTAGTATAGCTCCCTTACTTGGCCATTTAATGAGTGGCTTGAGGACTATGGCCATAGCAGGTATCCAGCTCCGACAAATATTTGATAAGGTGGTTTTTGATACCTTAAATCTATAGGCTAAATCAGTATTAGTTAGGCCCAGCCTTAATTTCATTAGCACAACCAATAGATGATCCTGTAGAGAGGGGTTTTGGCTAATTCTTTCTACACTGTCTCATTTTTGCACACAGCCAGTCAAAGATAATGGAGGTAAGTCCTGTGAAAAAAATCAGTTGTCCTATGTTGAACTTAATAGTGGCATAGGAAAACGTAGAGTTCTGCAGCTCATCTTTAAGCTTCTCGTTTTCAGCCCGTAGTTTTTCACACTCCTGCTGCAGGTTGACATAGTCCTTCTGAAGCTGAGTGTACCTCAGGTTCAGATCATCATATTCTGTCCTTGGGACTGGGATGTCCTCTTCAGCTTTAACAGAAAAGCAAACAGTTAGGTATAGTATATCCTGACCAGGGCAGTGATCCATGCTGCTGACTTGTCCTGGAGTTTCAGAAGGAGCAGGCTGATTGGTTGGAGTGTAAACCCTTTCATCTCGTCTCCTTTTCCTATGGTACCTTAACATAAAAAAAGCTAAATTAATGAACAGAAATACTGACCAGAGGCCATATTACAGGAAATTCCTAACTTGCAGATCCTATCTTAACTGTTTGGTTACGATTAGATATTGGGTTATGATTTGCTTAATACCAGCTGGAGAAAAATCCTATCTTAGACAGCCCTACCTTCACTTTAACCTTAAGACGATAAATATTTGTAATACAGCCTCATTTTCTCAAAGCCAGCAGCTGCAAGCTCCAAAGTGCACTGAATAGCATGAAATGAAAGAGGGGAAAAGTCATTCTAAAACCATTAGGAAGTGTTAGGCCTAATTATTCTGACCTTTCTACCTTTGCCTCGGGGTTCTGACTTTGTTTTATGACTTAAACACAGAGGGCCCAAAATCAGGATTCTGAGTCCAGTGACGCCTCACCTGTAAATAGCCAGACACGCCAAATAATACCAGCTAACGCTGCTTATCGGTTACTTTAGATATGAGTCTACATCTAAACCAGGCACTCCAGTGAAACCACAGAGTAGATAGATAACTTACCTGATAGAAAATGGCCGCTGCAAACGCCAGCATTTCTGATCGGGTCCTGAGTCCAGTTTTCATCAATACGTTTGATGGCTTGCAACCACAGGCGCCTCCGGCGGCTCTGAAATGGCCGTGATCCCGTCGGAATTGGGTAAAACTTCGGTCCGCTGTTGGTAGAGCAGCGATTCGTACAGCCAAACACACAACAACCGCACATTTTGATGCTGGTTATACTTCTGAATTAACTTTTGTCATCTCCTCGTCCGAATCCGTGAATGAATGGGAGACGTGGGGGTAGCGTTTCACTTCCGTTGCCTAAATGCGCGCGCATACTTTTGATGACGTAGCCGTAAAAAGGTCTATGGCGCCGCGACGAAGATTGTCTCGTTTCAGTCAACTGATTCAAATCTGTGTTCATTTATCACAAACACAAAGCTTCGGCGAGTTAATCCGGCCTAATCGAGAATAAAGAGTATTAAATATCAGGCGTTATTAGTGGCCAAATAGGCACCGTTTGTCCCGAAACATCAGAGCAGAAGCGATCTCAACGGGATCTCACCATTTCTTCCGAGCCCCTTTGTTTACAAATATTATTATGGGCAAACTGTAGAAATATCCCTCACATCGAGAGAATATTTTGTACTGTGATGCAATAAAATAAAAAATAAAAAAAACGCAACACTTGTGTCACTATCTCACACTGGACCAGATCTAGGCTCTTAAGGAGTGGTTGAGCAACAAAATAGCAGACCAGAGGCTGGGGTAACAAAATGAAAAAGCTGCCAATTTAACGACAAATTAGTGTAAATTTACTTGAACATGAAAACTATTCCCAGCTATGTGTCACACATTTATACATTGAGATATACTGAAATCCCTGGTTTGAATCCCTTTTTAATTGCAATTAGGCTGTTGTAACCGGTTATTTTCGTGCCCGGTGCGGGATTCGATACGGGGTGTACTGCACCACAAGGTGGCATCACTAACCACTCGGCTAAAGGGTCAGACCCGTTAGCTAGGGACTAACGCGTCTTATTAGTAGTTTACAGTCGTCACCCTCTCCCGGAAGCGCGCCCTCGCGCTTTGTTCTTCCCGCGCTCCGAAGAGACTTCTGAGGATCTGCACACTTCCGGATCCCACCGCTGCCACCAATGTAACCGGTTATTTTCTTGCCCGGTGCGGGATTCGATACGGGGTGTACTGCACCACAAGGCGACATCACTAACCGCTCAATTAGTCAATTATCTGTTTTATATTTTCCAGTTAAGAAGAGACCGGTCTGTATTTTTCCTAGGTTAACGGTCTATTTTATCACGCTAGACCTACACTCACCGGCCACTTTATTAGGCACACCTGTCCAACTGCTCGTTAACGCAAATTTCTAATCAGCCAATGACATGGCAGCAACTCAATGCATTTAGGCATGTAGACATGGTCAAGACGATCTGCTGCAGTTCAAACCGAGCATCAGAATGGGGAAGAAAGGTGATTTAAGTGACTGAACGTAGCATGGTTGTTGGTGCCAGACGGGCTGGTCTGAGTATTTCAGAAACTGCTGATCTACTGGGACAACCATCTCTAGGGTTTACAGAGAATGGTCCGAAAAAGAGAAAATATCCAGTGAGCGGCAGTTCCGTGGGCGAAAATGCCTTGTTGATGCCAGAGGTCAGAGGAGAATGGCCAGACTGGTTCGAGCTGACAGAAAGGCAACAGTAACTCAAATAACCACTCATTACAACCGAGGTATGCAGAAGAGCATCTCTGAACGCACAACACGTCGAACCTTGAGGCAGATGGGCTACAGCAGCAGAAGACCACACCGGGTGCCACTCCTGTCAGCTAAGAACAGGCAACTGAGGCTACAATTCGCACAGGCTCACCAAAATTGGACAACAGAAGATTGGAAAAACGTTGCCTGGTCTGATGAGTCTCGATTTCTGCTGCGACATTCGGATGGTAGGGTCAGAATTTGGCGTCAACAACATGAAAGCATGGATCCATCCTGCCTTGTATCAACGGTTCAGGCTGCTGGTGGTGGTGTAATGGTGTGGGGGATATTTTCTTGGCACACTTTGGGCCCCTTACTACCAATTGAGCATCGTGTCAACGCCACAGCCTACCTGAGTATTGTTGCTGACCATGTCCATCCCTTTATGACCACAGTGTTCCCATCTTCTGATGGCTACTTCCAGCAGGATAACGCGCCATGTAATAAAGCTCGAATCATCTCAGACTGGTTTCTTGAACATGACAATGAGTTCACTGTACTCAAATGGCCTCCACAGTCACCAGATCTCAATCCAATAGAGCACCTTTGGGATGTGGTGGACCGGGAGATTCGCATCATGGATGTGCAGCCGACAAATCTGCAGCAACTGCGTGATGCTATCATGTCAATATGGACCAAGCTCTCTGAGGAATGTTTCCAGTACCTTGTTGAATCCATGCCACGAAGGATTAAGGCAGTTCTGAAGGCAAAAGGGGGTCCAACCCGGTACTAGCAAGGTGTACCTAATAAAGTGGCCAGTGAGTGTATTTTGTTTCATTTATTTTCTCCTTTGAGTTAACTGTTTCTGTTTCAGGTGAATCAGGTAAGTCTACACTCTAAAATCCATTTTTCAGGTAAGTTGACCCTTTGAGAGTAAACCTTGCAGGAGAAACCATTCAAATTCACCGTTCGACTCAAAACATCACTATACAGTCAGTGACGTTTGTAATATTTGCTAGTAATATTTGATTTGCTAATGTCCCTTACGGCTTTCCGTAGCGCCACAACAAAGTCACGTGATGTACGTAACAACGTCAGTGGGAATCCGGTCGGTGAATAAACACCCAGCATGAGAGAAGTCGTCCTTGCTTTATTAATGTTATAAGTTAACATAGCCAGAGGGCACAGATCATTACATGGTGTCAGAGTAGCGGAGTTTAAATACCCAATATGGATTCGTACGGCGTTCCAGCTCCACGGATGGACTGGGAATCGGCGAACTTACCTGAAGCATGGAGACGATTTCGACAAACAACGGAGCTAATGTTCAAGGGCCCCCTGCGTGGGAAGAACGAAGAGGAGAAATGCAGCTACCTCCTGCTCTGGATAGGGGAAAAAGGGCGCGATGTGCACAACACTTGGACACTCAGCGGAGAACAAGCCAAGAAGCTAGAAACGTACTACGATAAGTACACTGAGTACATCACCCCCAAAGCAAACCCGATTTATGCCAGATATAAATTTCATGAAAACATGCAGGGAGAGAGTGAATCCTTCGAACGATTTGTAACTGAGCTAAAGCTCCTAGTCAAAGACTGTGGCTACCCAAATGCCGACGAGATGGTCAGGGACCGCATCGTGTTTGCCACCAACTCACCCAGAGTGAGAGAAAAGCTACTTAGCCAGGGAGCTGAGCTAACGCTAGAAAAACCCATAGATGTAGCCCGCTCACACGAGCTAACAAAGCAACAGCTAAAGTCTATGGGCCAGGGCAGCACACATGAAACGGTGCACGCAATAGGCAGAAAGACTTACAAACCGAACGCACCCAAAGCAGCTAACGCTAACTTCAGACAAAGGGAGGGTAACGTTAGCACCGCCGCCAGGGCGTGTAGCTATTGTGGAGGGCTACACGGCGCTAAAGCCACTTGCCCAGCTAAGGGTAAACAATGCATTAAATGCAAGAAGCTCAATCATTTTGCTAAAGTATGCAAGTCTAGCTCCCAGGGACAGACAAAGTACTACCGCGGCACAGTACATGCCGTCGGAGAGAACCCAGAAGAGTACACCACTGACAGAGAGCAGGAATAACTGTACTTCGACAACATTACAGTGGAGAGCACCGCTGTGGGAGAACTGACAGAGCTGTACATAGACTGCATCTCAATAGAGAACAACGGAAAAAGCAACGAGCAGGCTTACGTAGAGGTTGGAATTGGCACACCTCCACAGAAGGTAAAGTTTAAACTAGACACTGGGGCACAGGCCAATACTATTCCCACCAACCTGTTCCAGGCGCTGTTCAAAAATATGACACTGAAACCAGCAATGCACAGACTCACTGAATATGGAGGCGGCGCGCTGAGTGTGAAAGGCACATGCAAACTCAAATGTAAGTACAGAGACAATGCAATGATGCTGGACTTTTACGTCATTGACACAAACGCCCCACCAGTCATGGCAATGAAAACATGCCGTGACCTAAACTTGGTAAAAATAGTGATGGCTGTGAGCGAGGAAAACAATGTCACATCACAGAGCATAATGGATGAGTATGCAGATGTTTTCCAGGGAATAGGAGAGTTCCCAGGCGAGTGCACCTTCCGCGTCACACCAGATGCAACGCCGGTCGTCTGCCCGCCACGCAGAATCCCCATCGCCCTACGCAGCAAACTGAGGGACGAGCTTGACAGCATGGAGAAAGGCGGCATAATCTGTAAGGTAACAGAACCCACAGAATGGGTGAACGCACTCGTCATTGTTGAGAAGCCAAAGACAGGCAAACTTAGAGTGTGTTTAGACCCCAGAGCTCTTAACAAAGTGATACAACGACCTCACTACCCCCTCCCCACGCTGGAGGACGCCACCACAAAGCTCGCTGGAGCTGAGTACTTTAGCGTGTTAGACGCGTGGTCAGGCTATTGGGCCATCAAACTGAGCACTGAATCCTCAATGTTGACGACATTTAACACAGTGTTTGGCAGGTATCGTTTCCTCAGACTGCCATTCGGAATCGTGTCCGCTCAAGACGAGTTCCAGAGACGCGTGGATGAAACATATGAAGGATTGGACGGTGTGACGGCCATAGTGGACGACATACTAGTGTTCGGCAAGACTAAAGAGGAACATGACCAGCGTCTCAGAGCGATGCTGAAGCGCACAAGGGAGCGAGGGGTGAGGCTCAACCCCGACAAGTGTCACATATGCGTGTCCGAGGTAAGCTACTTCGGCCACACGCTCTCACACGAAGGCATCAAACCAGACCCACACAAGGTGAAGGCGGTCAAGGACATGCAACCCCCACAGAACAAAGCAGAGCTGGAGACAGTCCTCGGCATGATCAACTACCTCGTCAGATTCGCTCCACACCTCTCACAGATAAACTCACCCCTCAGACCGCTTCTGAAACAGGACAGTGAGTTTGTGTGGGATGCAGTCCACGACAAGGCGTTCCAAGAGATGAAGAATCTCATTACACAGCACCCAGGTCCAGTACTCTCATATTTCGACCCGCAGAAAGAGCTGCGACTCCAAGTGGATGCATCCAAAAGTGGCCTTGGGGCTGTCATGCTCCAAGATGGCAAACCAATTATCTATGCGTCCAAGTCACTCAACAGCACTGAAGAAAACTACGCACAGATAGAGAAGGAGCTCTACGCTGTGGTCTTCGGCTGCAAGAGGTTCCACGAGTACATGTACGGACGAAAAGTGACTGTGGAGTCAGACCACAAGCCTCTGGAGGCAATACTAAAAAAGCCACTGGCAGCAGCACCACCCCGGCTGCAACGGATGATCCTGGCGCTCCAAAAATACGACATCCAAATCATCCACCGCCCCGGTAAGGACATACCGGTGGCCGACACACTGTCACGCAAGTCAATAGAACACCACGACAGTGACCTACAGGAAGGGATGGAGGCCCAAGTGCACACAGTCCTCAGCAACATCCCTGTGAGCGACACAAGACTCACAGAAATCAAGCAGGAAACAGCGCAAGATCCACAGCTCACCGCACTCAGACGAGCCACACTCACTGGCTGGCCAGACACAAAGAAAAAGTGCCCGCCCAGCATCCAGGAATACTGGAACCACAGAGCAGAAATCTCAGAAATGGACGGTATCCTGTTCAAAGGTGAGAGAATCATTGTCCCCCAAAAGCTTCGCAAGGACATGATACAGCGCATCCATGCCGGCCACCTCGGCGTGGAAAAAAGCAAATGCCGAGCAAGAGACTTACTGTTCTGGCCTGGCATGGGGAAACAGATCAAGGATGCGGTAGCAGACTGCAGCATATGCCAAGAACGGCGCAGCGCAAATGCAAAGGAACCAATGATGTCACACGCCATACCCGAGCGGCCGTGGCAAGTGATAGGCACAGACCTATTCACATGGAACTCAGAGGTATGTCAACAGCGCCAGCAGGCATACTACAACCGAACAGCCAAACCTCTGCCCCACCTGCCCGCAGGCACACCAATCCGCTTCCGGCAGGAGGATGGATCCTGGAGACCTGCAACTGTGGAAAGACCAGCGAACACAGACAGGAGCTACCACATCCAAACCAAAGAAGGTCAGATCTACCAACGCAACCGTCAACACCTGCGACAAAGCAGAGTGAACACTCACACTACACACACACACTTCACAGCAGACTGTTACCAGCGCTAACAACAACACACAAGCCCATCAGCAAGAGCATGCTGAACCTCCAGACACGAACAATCAGCGACAACCAGACACACAGCCTGGTTACACCACGAGGTCAGGTCGCACGATCAAACCAAGACAAATCCTTGACTTATGAATGTTAAAAAAAGAGAGAATTTTACACCAACCTGTACTATACCTGCTATGTTTTGAAAAGAAATATTTACAGCGTTCACTTACCTTGTGTACCTACCTGCTGTTTGCAGTTACCAGTAAAGAAATGAAAAAAAAAGATGAAATGTTATTACGGTGTCACATTTAGACAGTGAAGGAAATGTTTTACACTACTTTGTTGCAGTCCAGTTATATAAGAGTTCCACTTTCATATTCTTTCTTATTAAGATTGTATTCGCTTATAAACGTGCTCAACGTGGTCTGTATCTCTGCAGAGAAAGCAGCACTTTTCAGAAAAAGGGAAATGTAATATTTGCTAGTAATATTTGATTTGCTAATTTCCCTTACGGCTTTCCGTAGCGCCACAACAAAGTCACGTGATGTACGTAACAACGTCAGTGGGAATCCGGTCGGTGAATAAACACCCAGCACGAGAGAAGTCGTCCTTGCTTTATTAATGTTATAAGTTAACATAGCCAGAGGGCACAGATCATTACAACGTTAACACCGGGAGAATATTTTGTACTGTGACGCAATAAAAAGACGCGAAATTCACCGATGGAATCGGACGATTAAACCTGTCCTCGGCTCAATGGTGTCTTTGCTGTGACTACTGCAGTGGATGCCATGGCAGTAATCAGCCCCTTTACGAACGACAACAGCATTTTCACAACTCATTATGACCGACAATCCATGAAAACAGTGTGAATACACGCAAAATTCGCAATATTTTGATTTCAGCTCCAGTCGAACAGTAATGGCGGCGGTCCAGTGACGTCACGTTACGTCTTACACGTCGCGAACGGCATTGGCACTTCTGTACGATCTCTATTCTCTGCCTTTGCTGCCTTCGTCATCAGGTCAGTTAGTAATTTTTGTCTGTTGAATGCCTTTCTTGTTTTTATTTATATTTGTTTGTTGTTTTTTTTGCTTTTTAAAGAGTAAGTATACATTCATTTTTAGTGGCTCTGTCTCTTGGCATGTATAAAATGGATAAAAATGGGGGTAGATTTAGAGGACGGTGATGGAAGTGTCCATGTATAAAGGATATAAATGGGTGTAGATGTAGAGGACGGTGATGGAGGTGTCCATGTATAAAGGATATAAAGGGGTGTAGATGTAGAGGACGGTGATGGAGGTGTCCTTGTATAAAGGATATAAAGGGGTGTAGATGTAGAGGACGGTGATGGAGGTGTCCATGTATAAAGGATATAAAGGGGTGTAGATGTAGAGGACGGTGATGGAGGTGTCCATGTATAAAGGATATAAAAGGGTGTAGATGTAGAGGACAGTGATGGAGGTGTCCATGTATAAAGGATATAAATGGGTGTAGGTGTAGAGGACGGTGATGGAGGTGTCCATGTATAAAGGATATAAAGGGGTGTAGATGTAGAGGACGGTGACGGAGGTGTCCATGTATAAAGGATATAAAGGGGTGTAGATGTAGAGGATGGTGATGAAGGGGTGTTTTTTCAGCTGAGATGAGGATGATGTTAAGTGCCTTGACACAAGTGTACCTGAAGTCGTTCAGAAGGTTACAAGACCATCAGTCACGAGCTGCCAGTAGAGCCATGTTGACCTGACAAATGTAAAAAAAAAAAAAAAAAAAAAAAGGTTTGGTTACGAAGATTTAGTGTCAATACAATTCCGTATTTATTAATTCATTGGAAAATGATGATGCCTCGTGGATGAGTAACATTTTCCATGGAGCCCTGATCATTAGAAATGTCCTGGTTGTCCCGGGCTCTGGGTTGGTTGATCGGGTCATTCTGTGATGAAGTGTCAGTCGAAATACCGGCACAATACCGGCCCTCTGGTTTACCTTGAGACCAGATCACTTTCTCCATCCTGTCCTTGCCCAACAAACAGGAAGGAAGCAGGCTGACGTTCACAGTAAGACCAACAAAGCAGAACTTGCAATGCAGCTTCTTCACAGCCTCCATTTCTCTTTTTCTGTTTCTTTATTTCAAGCAGCGTTAAACTCGCTTTCTGTACAGGAAGTAGAATTTTGTATCAGAAGGAGGGTAAGACAGTTTGTCCATCTTACTGGATAGGGGCAAGATGGGCCACCTTCTGCTCTGCATGCTTTTCTGTAAGTATAAAAATGACTTATAATGTCTAAAAGAAAAAAAAAAGGGAATGTTTTGTTGAGAAGAACCAAACACATTTTTCCATGGGGGAATTCATGTAGTTGTTTAATCTATCTATCTATTAATGTGTGTGTGTGTGTGTGTGTGTGTGTATATATATATATATATATATATATATATATATATATATATATAGGCAAGGCAATTTTATTTGTACAGTACATTTCATACACAAGGGCAATTCAAAGTGCTTTAGAGTGACAAAATTACAAAGGTAAAAGGTATACAATTTTTACAATTAATCTTAAAAAAGTGCAAAAGTACAGACAAAAAAATACAAAGGATAAAAGACTTAAAAAGTAAAATAGTTAAGCTAAAGGCTATTTAGCTAAAACGATGATACAGGGCAAGGTACACAGTACAAAATAGGAAGGTTTTTAACTTTGATTTAAAAGTGGCCAGGGTCGGAGCTTGTCTGATATCAGCTGGGAGGTTATTCCAGGTATGTGTAGCATGATGACAAAACGCTGCCTCACCATGTTTTGTTCCAACTCTTGGGACAGCCAACAGGCCATCCCCAGATAACCTAAGGGTCATAGAAGGTTCCTATGACACAAGCATGTCAGAGATGTATTTGGGCCCAGAGCCACAAAGTGATTTATAAACAAGCAGCAGTACTTTGAAATCAATTCTCTGAGTGACTGGTAACCAGTATAAGGATTTTAGGACTGGTGTGATGTCTCTGAGTGACTGGTAACCAGTGTAAGGATTTTAGGACTGGTGTGATGTCTCTGAGTGACTGGTAACCAATGTAAGGATTTTAGGACTGGTGTGATGTGATCATATCTCCTAGTCTTCGTTAGGACCCTAGCAGCGGCATTCTGAATAAGTTGGAGTGGCCGAATAGCTTTTTTTTTTTTTTTTACAAACCTGCAATAATCTAATCTACTGGAAATGAAGGCGTGGGTGAGCCTTTCTAGAGCTTGTTTGGACATGTTGTCTCTGACTCTAGTAATATTTTTAGGTGGTAGTAGGCTGACGAGGTTACCGATTTGATGTGGCTATTAATATTTAAATCGGAACTGGGGGGAATAGTGTGATCCTCCCACTCGCTACGTCCCGCTGGTGAAACTCCTCACTGTCAGGTGAAAAGAAGTGGCTGGCGACTCCACACGTATCCACTAGTGATAAGTGGCATAGTTGAGCTAATGGAGACACGGCAGCATGTTGAATGTAACTGGCAGCCAAGCAGAAGAGTGATTTTATTTGCATATCACTATCGCCTTTTAAGTGGCAGTTTTCAATCTGACACCTGTTGGAGAATTGTCGGTGTCCTGCTGTGCAGTTCATGGGGTTAAACACTGAAATGAGGAACAAAGAGGGCCACTGTTAACCGCGGTGTGTATATAGCCATACAGGTCTGTCACAAAGTCGAAGCGTTCACTTGCTAAAGATGATTTTGATGGTAGTATGTGTCAGTAACTTACGAGGCATTAATCTTTCTCTTAGTGCCGAGCACACTCTTCTACCATGGACTGACTGCTGATGAAGGTGAGGAAAACATTTAACATCCATTCTCTTGATCTGTTGGTTTACTAAGCGTTAAGTGTCATTCTTTACTGCTTTATTTTCACATCACTCTATTTCTAGCTTTCCAGTCGTCTTTCATTTCACTGGGTAGGTATGAGTATTTCATTTCACTGGGTAGGTGGTGATAGCTGGCTAGTGTTATCTTTGGAAGTCCCGGTAGGGGGCACTAGTTACTACATGTTGCAAGGTGTTTTAGGAATAAAGCTGGGGCTCATTATTCGAGTGTTCGCCTACGATACTGTCTCCCTCTCTGTTATTCATTCACCTCTTTACATGGATATCAAAAGTGGTCAAGACTACTCCCTGCGCCTATAATCACCCAGTCACCAATAGAAGAGGTGCTTCTTTACAAACTACTCGGAGGTTTGTGTAATTTACAAGATTACAGATATACACAGATGTACAAATCTGGCGTTAGCATGCTAACGATAGCCTCATGAACGCAGCAAAGCTAGCTAAAGTTAGCCACGAGACGTTACTTACCTTACCTACAAACTGCCGCGGAGATGTAAGAGAAAGACTCACCCAAAAGCTGTCATGGCAGATGATCAGCAGCAAGTCGGGCAGCAGGCATTTGACAACTCCCGCCCTAAAGAGTGGCTGCTATGGCTCAGTAGATTCGAACGCTTCCGGCATGCCTCAGGCTTGGATAAACAGTCGCAAGAGAAGCAAATCAATACTCTATTGTATGCTATGAGGCCGGAGGCGGAGTCTATTGTCCGGTGCAGAGATATAACTGATGACCAACTCAAAGACTTTGATACAGTCAAAAACGACTGGACACAGCAAAACGCATATGCCTCAGACATGAACACAAAGAAACAGCAATGCGTCCTTCAAGGTGAAACACACTCAGAGCAGTCAGTGGAGGCAGTCTCTATTAGGAAAAATACAGCCAGACTCTCCACCAGCCAAATGTCCCGCCCCCTACTCCAGCAAGACCATAAATGCAACACAAAAACTGCGGCTGGTGTGGCAGGAGTTCCCACAGTAGACAAGCATGTCCAGCTAAGAATGCCACTTACAGTAACTGCCAAAAGAGAGGGCATTTTGCAACTGTCTGTCGGTCTAATACAGCACTGGCAGAAGTGTTACAAGAGGAAGACATGGAAATTGGATTCCTTGGATCATTAGATGACGGTCAGGGGCAGCCATGGGTAACCCATATCAGCCTGTGTGGCCGCAGCGCAGAGTTCAAAATCAACATGGGGGCTGACCTGACTGTGATTCCAGAATGCCTATACCATGACCTGCACGCAGCTCCCCCACTGGAAAAGACTAATAAAGTGCTCCAGGGATCAAGTCGTACCCCACTGGATGTACGGGGGAGGTTATCAGCCACCTTAATGACAGGTGAGAAGTCCACACAGCAGAATGTGCACGTGCCTCAGAATGGCCTTACTTGGCTGCCCCGCAATTTCAGCTCTAAGCCTGGTGACAAGAGCTGACCTAAACTCAGTCGACACTACCTCCTGCAGACTTCCCCAACGCTTCCCCACCCTGTTTGAGGGTATTGGCAGGCTTGAGGGCAATTATCACATAGCCCTCAAACCAAATGCAACACCCTTTTCTCTCTCCACACTCAGACGCGTTTCTCTCCCCGTCATGTCTAGAGTGAAGGATGACTTTTCAGGTTGAAACAGACCATAAACCCCTCCTTGTTTGCCTAGGGACCAAACACCTCGATGAACTGTCACCCCGCATCCTGCGGTTTCGAATGAGACTCATGCGGTTCCATTTCTCAATCTCACATGTGCCTGGAAAGAGCCTGGCCAAAGCAGATCTGCTATCTAGAGCACCGGTGCATGCCATTCAGGCCCCGGAGTCCCCTGTAGAAGAGCAGCTCGTTGAGGGGTTTGTGCATTCTGTAATCTCCTCACTGCCTATCACAGAAAAGCGGCTCATGAACCTCAAACAGGCTCAACAGGCTGATGAGTTGCTCAGACAGGTGGCTCATTACTGTCAGGAAGGTTGGCCAGAAGATGTCAAGCATGACAATGCACTCAAGGCTTATTGGGCTGTCTCAGGTGACCTCGCCATAGCCCAGGGCCTACTGCTTTAGGGCACCAGATTGGTTATTCTTGCTTCAGTGCAGACGGACATACTGAACAAAATCCACGCAGGCCACCAAGGCATCACCAAATGCAGAGAGAGGGCCAAGTGCTCCGTCTGGTGGCCAGGACTCAGTAGACAGCTACAGGAGGCTGTGGAAAAGAGCCAAATATGCACCCAGAATAGACTGTAACCCCCTGAGCCACTCCTCCCCGGAAACACCCCTGACGGTCTCTGGCAAAAGGTCGGGACTGACCTCTGTCATCTAGATGACTCCATCTACCTCGTCATGTGCGACTACTTCTCGCAGTTCATTGAGGTTGCCAAGCTGCAGTCCACCACCTCATCGGCAGTTGTGGAATGCATGAAATCATGGTTCGCACGCAATGGAGTTCCACTTACAGTGGTCACAGACAATGGACCACAGTTCTCCTCTGACACCTTTCATCTTTTCTCAAGGGCCTGGAACTTCACTCATGTGACCTCTAGCCCACTCTACCCACAAAGTAACAGCCCGGCAGACAGGGCCGTTCAAACTGTGAAGCAACTCTTCAAGAAATCGTCTGACCCATACCTGGCCTACCGCTCCACCCCCCTCGCTGGTGGATATAGCCCATCCAAACTCCTCCAAAGACGGCGACTCCGCATACCAGTGCCTGCCCACCCTTCACTCCTCCAGCCCGGCTGGCCTGATCTCTCAGCTTTCAAGGGACAAGACCAGCAGTCAAAGCTGAAACAGAAAGCTCACTTTGATACTCGTCACAGAGCGAAACTGCTGCCAGCACTCAGCTCAGGTGACTGTGTCTGGGTTCAGGACTCTAAATATTAATAGATATTAATGCATTGCATATTTTAGCATGTCTGTTAGGAAACGACTGATACCAAAATTAACATTTTAACAACTTTAATATTATTTTTAAACAATTTAAACTTCAGAGAGATATGGCCGAACTTGTATAGCAAAATTGAAAAGGTGAAAAACAAAACGGAAAACACATGTTGCTTATCTAACAAACGTAACAAGGCCTAGAAAATGTGAAATGTAAAAAAAGAACTGAATTTAACCATCGAAACAATTCCAAACAATGACCGGGACTTAAAAACTACTCCAGGGTTTTTAAACGCTATATTCTGTCAAGATAAATACCCAAGTGAGATATTAATGCATCACATATGTTAGTATGTCTGTTAAGAAACTAACTGACACCAAAATTAAAATTTTAACAATTTTAATATTTTTCAAACAATTTCAAATGGCCGCTGTCCAACGCCTGTAAATACTGCAACGCGTCGGTGGTAGTCATGCTTCGTCTGTAACGGCGTCTGTAACCAGACATATGGAAATAATCAAAAATCAAGTTTAGACTATTTCTCTGCTCTGGAGAACGCTAGTGTGTTTCTAGGACAGCGCAATGAACCTCACAAAGGAAATGACTCAACCAACACACATCATAAATACTGACATGACACATTACATTACATTAAATTACAGTCATTACAGTTATTCACCATTTGCTCATCGTGAGTAGAGAGAATGGGATGGATGAGATTGGCAGGGTCACAGCGCCTAGGAGTGACCCAACGTCTATGCAAGCCCCGGGAAGAGGAAAGGTCAGGAATGCGAAGGAAACACAGTCTATACTAGGTACACAATATACAGATTACTGACCGAATCTAAAAAGAGCAGTCCTTGCTTGACGAAATCTTGGCTTGACGAAGTCTTGGCTTGAAAAAGTCCCGCTTGCCTTTGTTCACTCTAGCCTTCGTTCAACCTAGACCTGTTTGCCTGATGCTTGGAAGCTAATGCTTCCAAGTAGCAGCAGTGATTTAGACAACACTGATTGCTAATTGTCTGCCAGGAGTGCAGGCCACACCCAGGCCACTTAACACCCATTTGGCCAAGGAAGTAAACTGAAACTAAGCCTATTACCCAGAAACTGGTCACTTATGTAAAACTCTATCAAACCTCACACAAAACTATTAAAACTGCAAAGGATAACTAAGTCAAAACAGCTAGGCAACAAGAAAGGACACACTAGATGAAAAACAGCTACAGCAGCAGATCTATAAAGAAAAGGACTAATACTCAAGCAGCTGGAATAAGACTAATAGCAACTTGTTAAGCAAGAAAGACGATACTTACTCTATTCTACATGAACCAACAATTCAGAATCACTCCAGAAGTTAAAATGCACATGCACGATCACGCGGTCATTTTGAGGACTCATGGTCGTTTTAGGTAGATCTTATCATAACTTTTTTTGTGCAATTGATCTAAAACTAATTTTAATGCAAATATATGCAATTTTAGGAGCATTTCGCGAGTGGCAGGTCTGTATCTTTTTTTCCCTCACAGTTATTAAAAATCCAATTCTAGTGTTAAAGAGTTTCCGTTGTATCACTTTAGTAATGATGAAACAACGTTGCACTTTCACACTAGGATGCAAAACAGAACTTGTCACTTTTACATTTAGAGATGAAAACAAAAACAGGTCTACTTGAAATGTGATGTTATAATTCTGACTGTTACAAATTAGATATTGCTAAACCCGTCTCTGACTTAGAGACATCCCTCCTCTGTTGCTCTCCCTGAGGTTTCTTCCTATTTTTTTTTCTCTCTGTTGGAGTTTTTTTTTTTTTTTTAGGGAGTTGTTCCTTATCCGATGCGAGGGTCTAAGGACAGGATGTTGTGTTGCTATAAAGCCCCTTGAGGCAAATTTGTAATTTGTGATATTGGGCTATACAAATAAAATTGACTTGACTTGACTTAAGTTTGAGTTCTGAGCTGTAAGATTAAAGAAATGCCAGTTGCCTTGAGGTTCTTTTGGTACAAGTGTGGAAAAGACAGAGGGAAAGAGAATTATTAAACCTTTAATGGTTTGCTGAACCAATTGGTGAGCCATATTTTCCCTCACAATATTTTGTTGGGGCGGCATGATGGTGCAGTGGTTAGCAGGGTGGCATGGTGGCACAGTGATTAGCACGGTCGCCTCACAGCAAGAGGGCCCTGGGTTCAAGCCCCGGGGTTGTCCAACCTTATGGGTTGCCCCGGGTTGTCCTCTGTGTGGAGTTTGCATGTTCTCCCCGTGCCTGCATGGGTTTCCTCCGGGTATTCTGGTTCCCTCCTACAGTCCAAAGACATGTAGGTCAGGTGAATCGGCCGTACTAAATTGTCCCTAGGCGCGAATGTGTGTGTGTGTGTTTGTGTGTCGGCCCTTTGATAGACTGGCGGCCTGTCCAGGGTGTCTGCCAACCTGCTGCCCAATGACTGCTAGGATAGGCTCCAGCATCTCCGTGACCCTGTGTAGGATAAGCGGTTTGGATAATGGAGAATGGATGGAATATTTTGTTGAAAAATGCATGCAACCAAACTTCTGTATCTCTAGTTGTTTTCCAGAGGAGCCGCTCTTTTCTCTCTCCATCTTTTGAACGAAGCTTTTTCTCCATCATGCTTGCTATGGCTTTAAATTAACTTCAAAATTCTAAAAAAAAATTTCCCTGCTAAATCAAACAGCACAGAAACCAAGAGCCACACTGAAAGCTGAGCAAACAGACATACCAATAGGAGGCAACGTGACACTCACCTGCTCTGTGAAAGGGTCGTCTGGGTGGAAATACTACTGGTCCAGAGAGAACGACGCAGCTCAACCCCTGACTGGGCAAGAAAATATTCTCTACTTAGATGGAGTAGCCAGCATCACAGAGGGAGGACTCTACTGGTGCAGAGGAGGAAGAGGAGATCCAGTTTACTACACACAATACAGTAGTTCAGTCAAAATAACAAAAACTGGTGAGTTGGATGATTTGGTTTAGAATTCAAAACAGAGAAAAATATTTTATTGTGCATTGATAATAATCTTTTACGATCAGCGCCACACTAAATTTTCTGTATAATCATAGTCATTACTGTACATATTGTACGTGTAAACACATGCTAAACATACAATTGGACATTTTAGATTTGACAAATATGGCTATGCAAATGAAAATAGTGTTATTTGAATACATATAGCTATATTTACACACACACACACATTACATAGCCAAAAGTCTGTGGACACCCAAACATCACACCCATATGTGCTTGCTGAACATCTCATTCCAACAGCATGGGCATTAATATGGAGTTGGTCCAATCTTTGCTGCTGTAACAGCCTCTACTCTTCTGGGGAGGCTTTCCACTAGATCTTGGAACATGGCTATGGGTATTTGCTCCCATTAATCCACAGTTGAGGTCGGACACTGATATTGAGCAAGGCCTTGCTTGCATTCGGCGTTCCAATTCATCCCAAAAGTGTTGGATGGGGTGGAGGTCAGCATTATGTGCAGGCCAGTCAAGTTCTACCACACCAAACTCAGCAAACCACATCTTTATGGACCTTGCTTTGTGCACGGGGGCATTGTCATGCACAAACAGGAAAGGGCCTCCCCCAAACTGTTGCCACAAAGTTGGAAGCGCACAATTCTCTAGAATGTCATTGTGTGTGTAGCATTAAGATTGCCCTTCACTGGAACTACGGGGCCTAGCCTAAACCATGAAAAACAGCCCAAGACCATTATTCCTCCCCCAGCAATCATTACAGTTGGCACTATGCATTCGGGCAGGTGGCATTCTCATGGCATCCAGCAAACCCAGATTGACTGTAAGACTGCCAGACAGTGAAGCATGATTCATCACTCCAGAGAACATGTTTCTACTGCTCCAGAGTCCAGTGGAGGTGTGCTTTATACCACTCCAGCTGATGTTTGGCATTGTGCATGGTGATCTTGGGCTTGCATGCAGCTCAGCCATGGAAAGCCATTTTGTGAAGCTTCTGACGAACAGTTTTTGTGCTGAAATTGCTTCCATGTGCAGTTTGGAGCTTGCTAGTGAGTGTCGCAACCAAGGATGGGTGATTTTATGCACTACACACTTCAGCACTTGGTGGTGCCGTTCTGTGAGCTTGCATGGCCTACCGCTTCACAGCTGAGCAGCTGCTGTGGCTCCAAGACATTTCCACTTCACAGTAACAGACTTACACTTGACCAGGGCAGAACTGAGTTGTTGGAAAGGTGGCATCCTATGACAGTGCCCCATTGAAAGCCACTGAGCTCTTCAGTCTGAAACATTCTACTGCCAGCGTTTGTCTGGAGAGACTGTGAAGCTCTATGCTCAATTTTATGCATCTCCCAGCAATGGATGCAGCTGAAATAGCCAAATCAACTCATTAAAAAGGGTGTCCACATACTTCTGCCATATAGTGTGTATAAAAAAAAAGAAAAATATTATTATCATTTTTACATTTTTCTCTACTAATTTTAATTTTTTTGTGTGTGAGCAGTTGCTGGTAAACCTGTTGGGATCCTGCAACCAAACTGGCCACAGATATTCAGTGGAGAGACTGTGACTCTCAGATGTGAGATCCATGAAAGTGGAGACACTGCGTGGGAGTATGAATGGAACACCACCAGCCGAGTCAGCCCTCCAGACCAAGCTGAATACGAAATCATTGCCTATTTGGCTGACAGAGGAGACTACAGGTGTAGAGGCAAACTCAGGAATGACAGACATACTTCAACAGAATGGAGCGCTGCCTTCACTTTGAATGTATTATGTAAGTTTTTATTTGTGGTGACAATATCAATGATTTCTGTACATGTCTGCATGTCTGTCTTTAACTTTTCTCTTAAGATGTTGCTTTGAATGTTAAGCCTTCAATTTTTAACTTTAAGCAAACTTTTAAAAGTAGAGAAAATTCAGATGTATAGAAGAGAAGGCACCCTGGGCCTTCTCCAGCCTTGCTTTAATGTCTTTTTGGACCCCACTGTCCTTACTGATGAGGCTGCCTAGGTTAGTGAAGTCATCCACAAACTACAACAAAACTACAAACAAAAGTATTACTGTTAGTAAGCAGTATCTACTATTGATATGTAGTGTGTTGCAGAGTATTGAGATGCAGCCCATCAGTCTGTAAATATCTTTATGCATGCTCAATAATCCAGGTAAAGAAATCCCAGGAAGTTGAATCAATTAATCTGGACCAATCGCTGGTTTCAGTTGTGACACAACGGTGCTGTTTTTAAGGGTGGAGAAACCTGCAGTCAGCTGGGACTGACGAAGTCACTTAGATGAGTGATGAAACGTTTCTCCCACTAAACGTTGATGATCTGATGTCCACATGAACTGATTCAACTTTCTGGGGCATCAGTGTGGAAAATGAATGGCCACTGCTCATTAAAGAGATACTTGCACCAAAATCCGACTTTTCCTGTTGTTAATCGATATAAGGAGTGTGGATGTGATCGACGAGACAAATGGTAGCCCTAAAATCACATTTATGGCCAGACGAGAGATATCGGCGGTCGAGTAACTGATTTCCGGTTGGCGAAAATGTGGTCACTTGCTGCATCACGAATTAAAATTAGCATAGAGGGCGTGTCCGTAGCGGGACGCTCTGTAAGCGGAGATGCCCCCTTTTGGCTCGAAGGAATGCGGCTGTAGGGGGCTGTCACCAGTGAATTTCTCGTTTTTCTACAGCAAGCGGTTTAGCCCGTGTTTAGCCCACCCAGCCACACCCACACGACCACCCTGAACTTCAGTAGCCAATAGCTATGAAATCATAAAACCACACCTACCTCTCGGTTGTAATTCAAACCACCCGTGTTAAAAATGTGCTCAGAAACAACATGAAAGTATCTCTTTAAAGCAGCTGTCACAATGAAGTTAAGCACACACTCAGTCCAGTAGTTCTACTCTGCTGGTCCAACCAAAATACACAGATATTTGAAAAACTGATTCTTGTTCAGATGTGACGGTTATGGCACTTGTGGCACCTTGTCTTTACCCACACTGGAACCCCTACCCGCTTGCTCATGTTCCGTAGTGAAACATCATGATTAAAACCACGTGTTTTCCTGAAACAAAACAGCACAAAGACCAAAGCCCACGCTGATACCAGGACGGAGTTTCATACCAGTAGGAGGCAGTGTGACACTGACCTGTTCTGTGTCGGGGTCTTCCGAATGGAAATACTTCTGGTACAGAGATATAAGAGACACTCCACCACTGACCGCAGAAGGCGGTCTTCCCTACTCAAATGGAACACTCATCATCTCAGAGGAAGGAAGGTACTGGTGCAGAGGAGGGAGAGGAGATCCAGTTTACTTCACACAGTACAGTGATTTTGCCAGGATTGGCAAAACAGGTAATTTTTATTTTTAGGAGAAAAAAGGTGTGAACTTTATTATAGTTGAGAATTACTGTTCAAAATAATTAACTTTTTTTAATGTGTTTTTTCATACCCATAATGGGATTTTGGTGTTGAATAGCTGACAATATACCAATAGTGACCCGACAGCCAAATTGGTCTCAGATATTTAGTGAAGAGACTGTGATCCTTCGATGCGAGATCCATGGAGGACGAGATACTGAGTGGGAGTATGAATGGAGACCACCAAACTCCAACTTCAAGCCTTCAAACCAACATGAATACAGGATCAGTGATGTTACCTCATATCACAATGGAGACTACATGTGCAGGGGCATAAACACAAACAATCAACACTTTTCAACAAAATGGAGTGATGCCTTTCAATTGTCTGTATCATGTAAGTAAAACTACGGTAATTCATAGTAAAATGTAATGGATTCATGACTTTCTTTCAATCTATGTCTATTCTGAACCTCTTTTAACCAGATGTTACTTAATGTGGTTATTGTAAATATACTTTTTAAACTGGGTGTGAGCACCTACTGTTATAGCTGGATATCCACCCACAGTGGGACTCTGATCAAGGAGTGGACACAAAGCAGATAATAGTTGGCAAACTTTATCTAGGCACTCGGAGAGAGGTACAAAGTATATGGATGCGTGGGGTCTGAAAATACAAACAGAAACAAACAACCATGCATGGTTTCACATAGGCATATGATTCCACAACAATAATGCCTTAATCTACTCCACTAACACATTAATAGATCTGACGATAACACAGATTTGGGAAATAAGGCTTGAAGATGACCACAATCTCGTTCTTTTAAACACAGCACTGCAATACATGAAACATCAGTCACATTGAGTTAGCTGAACTCCACCTCATCCACCTAACTACATTTCCAGCTAGCATGCTAGCTTAACGAGCCATAAAGGGCAGAAACATTAACTTGCTGAACACACATCATAAAACTCTGTCTGATCATGTTGATATCTCTAACGTATAACAACAAGAACGACATGGTCAACTTAGTATAAACTTTATACTAAGAACGTCCTCACTCCTTTACTGCCTGCCGTATCAAGCAGCAACTAACAGCAGACAATCACTCTCTGTGCATAACTGTAGTCCGCCGACTTCCGGTTTCTACTGCAGCGTTCATACCAGTTTCCTGTTTGTTGGCGTGTTATTGATAATGGCATATTTTTCGTGATGCCTGAGAGATTTACCATGGATAAATGTCAAACGACATGCACAGAATTGTCGACAAACTTTCACCGGCACCTACCAGCAAACGGGTGGAAAGTTTCAAGTTGTACATATCAGGTTACATCCACAATTCCGACTGTCCGTCTGCTCATCCTCATAATTATGGACGTAACTTGATATGTACAACTTGCAACCTTTCACCCGTTTGCTGGTAGGTACAGGTGAAAGTTTGTCGACAGTTGTGTGCATGTCGTTGACATTTATCCATGGTTAATCTTGCAGGCATCGTAAAAATATGCCATTGTCAACAGCACACGCCAACAAACAGGAAACTGGTATGACCACTGCAGTAGAAACCGGAAGTCAGTGGACTAGTTATGCACAGAGCCGGATAATTCCACAGTCAGCCGCTCCCCCTACTGGCCACGCTGAGAGCAGTGCATGAAGCTCCTGGGGGAATTCTGTAGTGATGCCTTCAAATGTGTTATGTAAATAGACCCTTTTGGTAAACAGTGATCACGTGATTTTGCTGCCAAAATGCGCACGCATACTATACGTGATGTAGGTCATAAAAGGGTCTATTGACTGGTCTTTGCCCCAATGGAATGCAGTAGAAATTAATACCTTTAATTTTGCTAGACCTGTTCTAGCGGACCACAACACAAGATGACATTTTAAAAATGTAAATATCAAACGATCAAAAATCCACTTGCACTCTGCATTGACTGGAGGTGGAGAAGTTGCCTCTGTTGATGCCAAAATGCGCGTGCGTACTATGCGTGACGTAGGGTCATAAAAGGGTCTATCAGATTACCTTTAACTCCTACTGATAGTTCTTAAGTTCAGTTTGTGGAAAGCTCAAATAGATTCTTAGCCAAGACCTGGCAAAAATTGTTTACACCAGCTGACTAAAAACAAGTGTGGGCTAAGATCAACTAAGAATGCTAGTTGGTAGGTTTGACTAATTGACAGTGAAGCTAATTTATGTGACACCTCGTTTACAAGCTTACCTCAAACCCCTGTGCTTGCTGATGTGTTATCTTCACTCCTGTGTCTTCTTCATTTAAATCATCATCGTTTAAAGTTATGTTCCAACTCGTGCTGTGCTAAATAATTTTGATCAGTGACTGCAGATGCATGGGGCTGGCTGTGTAACAAAGAGTCGGTTATGTGCAGGGAGCCAAAGGAGAGAAGTGCTATGTCTTTCTTCATTCCTCTGTTAAAAAACTCTAAGGTTGCAATAATACCGTGAAACTGTGCAATAACATCTGTACATTTGGCATGTGCAAAAAATATGCTGACTGGGTTAGTGTGATACACAGACTATTTATCAAGTGTAATAGATATTACACTTGTTTTTACACTTACGCATACATTATATGTCGATTGTGCTGCAAATGTGTGTCTATTTGTGTGTCATTGATATTCTTCCCTAGAGAAGCTTTGTGAAACATCTTGTTTTTGTGGACTTTATAATTAGGGCATTCAGTTCTACCATCCTAGATCCTTATGAATGCTTTCTGTTCAAAAAAATTAAAAGGTTTACTGTCCCTTTAAATCTTTGTTTTTCTTATCTTTTTTTCTTTCTTTTTTAAACCAAACAGCAGATACACCAAAGGCTGTACTGAGAGCTGACCACACAGTCATACCAGTAGGGGGCAGTGTGAAACTGTCCTGTTCTGTGGAAGGGTCTTCTGGTTGGAAATACTTCTGGTACAGAGATAACAAAGACTCTAAACCACTGACCACAGGAGACGGTCTTCTCTACTCATATGGTGCAGTCAACGTCACAGAGGTTGGAATGTACTGGTGCAGAGGAGAGAGAGGAGATCCAGTTTACTACACACAGTACAGTGATCCAGTCAGCATGAACAAAACTGGTGAGTTTAAATTTCATTTCATGTTTAATGTAAGGAAACCCCAACACGTTGTGATAGAATTTATTTCGCTGGCATTTCACGTAATCATAAGAAAATGGTGCAATCAGGGTGCTCACATGAAACTTTGCAGAGTGAGCATTTAATTGAAGCCTAAACCATTGACAAACGGACTGCTGTTAAATTCAACTACCAACTCCAATCCAAAACTACAGTACTCGCATTGTGACAAGGTTAGGCTGGTTGCTGTTGTGAATTTCTCTGTTAGCAAACGTTAGTGTACAATTTAGCTACTGTACTTAACGCTGATTCATCCAGTTTCAGCTCTGACAGCTGCCGTTAAATAGATCATAACAATATTATCGAACAAACCAGGGGTGTTTCCAGGATATGCGGAGTCCGGGGGGGGGGTCCTTCCCTGGATTTTTTTTTATATAAACAAGCTCCATTTTGATGCTTTTTATTATACTCTAGCACCTTATAGTACAAGTCTTAATCATTGAAAAATTTGAAATGTGTACCTCAAAAACGGTTGTTTACTCCTACTCTGGGAGGAATTTTCATGCACCTTGTGATACACATTACAATTTAGTCACCACAAGAGTGATATTTATATATATATATATATATATATATATATATATATATTATACATTACATGATCTAACTATCAGAATCTACATAATGGCGTAAAGTTAATTGTTTATTTACTTGAGGTTCATTTAGATTGAAATCAATATGATGGTTAACTTTTGTTTGTGCCAATAGTAAATGAGTGAATGAGTCATTACCGTTTTAGCTCGTTTTATAAACATTTGATTTATTTACGAGAAAAACCCCTGCTAAAGGACAACACAAGTATGCTGTGGGATCAGACGAGTACGGGCTGCTAGCTAAACGACACTTACAGTCATGACGAAGAGAACTTCTCTTCACCATGACTGTAGGTGCTGAATCCAACTCATGTCATAAATCAACCAGCAGTTTCAAACACTGTTGAGAAGTTACGCTAAATTCTTACCCTTTCCTTCTCTTTTGGGGGAAATCCAAAACGATTGAGTTGTTTTTTCCCGGACGCTCTGCCATTTTTCTCCTCCACTCCGTCTCTTCCCGCCTTAACTTATGTCACGTCACTCGGCGCTGACCGTCACACCCTCCCACACATGCGCGGACGCACAGAGTAGCTAACGCTGGCCAAAACCCGCTAACGCCCGCTAGCATCCGCTAACACCCGCCTTTGGGGGGTCAACGTAAAAGGGTACAATCGGCGTTCGCTCCCGGGTCACATGACTCTGCAGTAGTCACGGGTATTTATCGGCTCCACCTCCAATCGGCAGTGACGTAAACGCGACAGCCGGGTGGACGCGCTAATTTGTGCGATGACGTAGCGCCACTGTCCGCGCGTCATAAAATCGCGACGGCAACTGAGGAAAAGCAGTTATCGATTGTAGGTACAGCGTCTTCGTTCGAGCAGCGCTCGAACATCGTTCAGTCTACGTTGAGTTTGAATGGTTTGAGAGAGAGACTGAAGTACAAGATATAAAGAACCACCGTCTCTCTCTGGCTTCCATGCTGCTTTCTACTGTTTGTTTTTTTTAAAACATTTTTTCTCCCCAACTGTGCATATGACCCTTTGTTGGCCCTCTGATTGGTCTGCTAAACCCACCAACCGGAGGACTCCTACCCATGGTTACCGTTGCTAACGTGCTTGGGGTTAGACAAGCAAATCGAGTGGACAACCTCAGATGCGTTCCGATGTAAGTGACTCTGAGAGCGAAAACAGGAGGAACTGAGATTGAAGGGGAAACGGTTAAAAGGTGTGCGTGGGGTACCTGTAACAGCGACTCGCGATACCCAGAACGCATCCTGGAGTTGTTTTTACTCCTTTCATCAAACCCAGAACAAATACTGAGAGACGTCGCCACTGGATTCGGCTGTGTGGACGACCACACGGGCAGGTCAACCCTGCCACTGTCAGCAGAAATACCTACATATGTTCAAAGTGGTTTTCAGTATACTGACAATATTCTAAACGTTCCAGTAATGTTCGCTACCTATACTGAATAACGTTAAAAGCAAGCTGGTAACGTCGCCATTTCTGTCGCTAAGCTAGCTAACATCAACAACTAAGTGCTAGCCTACCAAGCCAGATAGAAACCAGTAGCACAGGTTGTTTGTTCCCTTCAAAATACGCATCTTGTTGATGGCGCCCCAAGCGAACAGTATCCTGATCCTGTGGCTGCAGCAGGAACAGCTGCCAGACCCGAGTCGAACAAGGTAAAGTAGGAAATGTTGTTTGCTAACGTCGGCTAACGCCAGCAGTGAGCTAATGTTGATTAGTGTGTGTGTGTGTTTTGGTGAAAGAGTGATACTTTTAACTTTTCATTATTATATTTCTGACATACAGCATCTCAAATAATTCTTCGGGGTCCCAGCTCAAGCTCCCTTGGGCTTAGACATGTTTCATGCTTCTTGCAGACGGCCCACACAGTGCATCTGCAAGAAGCATGAAACCCATCTTAGAAGGTTGGCAATGAAGTTTTTGTTTAAATTATTACAAACAGGCCCACACAATATTACTTTTAGAAATTCCAACATAATTCTGATGTGACGATAACAAACAGTACACCGGTAAAACAGTAAACATGTCACGTATCAGGAAAGAACCCAAAAGCAGACGGGACAACCAGGTAAGGGAAGAATCAAGTCTTTATTGAAGTAACCGATCTCAGGGGTAGAGCAGGAGTCGGCTCAGTGGCAGGTAGGTAGGCAGGCAGGCAGAAGTCCATGAAAGGCGACGTTCCAGCGAAGACTGGACCACAGTGGAGGCTTTTAAAGGGTGATGATCGCTTTGATGTCGAGGGAGAGCGGCTGACTGCTTTGATGGCCAGCTGGTGTCAGGGGCGAATGCTTTGATGTCAAGGGCGAGAGGCTGTGACAAAACAGTATTATTATATGACAAAAATTGCAATTGATGCTCTGTGTGAATTGCAATGTAAACTCTCAGAGAAATCTGAATGATGTCAAGGCAGTTTTAAGAATGTTGACGAAATGAGTGTGCTTTCAATTGTAGAAGTAAATCTATATTTTTGTATTAACACATAGGTAAACTTGAGTACATATGGGTACTGTATGATGGACAATGATTACAGCCAATGAAATGCGCTGAGATTGACACGTGGTCTGTGCGTATATAACAGTGTGCATCTGTCAGTAAAGGTTCTCTTTCTACGTTGATTCTGGTAAGAGAAGAACTGACGCCCGCTGTGTATTTATTCCTCCGTAAAGTTAGCACTTATTTCGGTCTAGCGCTGGGTATGCACGCCAGAATCGCTGAACAATTCAACTCTGACGACAACGAATGTCTGCCATTTAAAAATGATAAACTCTTTTTCCTCTTAGATGAAGGTTAGATCAACAAAGAGAGAACAGCACAGGACAGGCAACGTTTTTCCAAGAATCAAAATGACGAGTTTTAATTTTAACTACTGTACAGGTTTTCAATGTTTTTCTATGGGGATGGACCCCCTCAGAGTTTTGTTTGTCTAACCTAGCAACAGTAACAGGGAAGCAGGACATGGGCGGGGCTTGACAACGGGTCAGTTGCACCACTCTTACCCACATCCGGCTTCCCACCTGCAGACACGGCCAATTGTTTCTGCAGTGACGCCCGACCAAGCCGGAGGTAACACGGGGATTCGAATCGGCGATCCCCGTGATGGTAGGCAATGAAATAGACCCCCCGGACACCCCGCTTTCTACCGTTTACGTCCCTGTTTTCCGGCGTCATGACGTCAAAGATGACGCTACAGACGGAAGAAAAAAAAAGCCACGCTCGTCTGCTGGCATTGTGAAATGGCTCAATTGCCTATTTTTAGCGGGTTTACCCGCGTTTAAGAAACCCCATCGAACTGGAGGGTTGTACCTGGATGTGGGAGAGGCGTCGTCGTCAGACGCTAAATACATACATATAATGTGTAATTGCTGTAACCGGTTATTTTCTTGCCCGGTGCGGGATTCGATACGGGGTGTACTGCACCACAAGGCGACATCACTAACCGCTCGAATAAAGGGTGAGACCCGTTAACTAGGGACTAACGTGTCTTATTAGTAGTTTACAGTCGTTACCCTCCCCGGAAGCGCGCCCTCGCGGTTTGTTATTCCCGCGCCCCGAAGAGACTTCTGAGGATCTGCGCACTTCCGGATCCCACCGCTGCCACCAATGTAACCGGTTATTTTCTTGCCCGGTGCGGGATTCGATACGGGGTGTACTGCACCACAAGGCGACGTCACTAACCGCTCGACTAGAGGGTCAGACCCGTTAGCTAGGGGCTAACGTGTCTTATTAGTAGTTTACATTGCTGTACACAATACATATATTGTCATAGGATAAATGGTGGTGAATGTTTTAATGAATATTTATTCACTATTTATTAGTAAATATTTTCAACTATATGACTAAATATTGTTTATGTTGTAAGTTTACAATACTTATCTAATGTTCGTGGTGCAATCAGTTCCAGAGAGAGCTGAAGTGATCCGCCAGCCCAGGTGGTCTCAGATATTCAGAGGAGAGACTGTGACTCTCAGATGTCAGATCAGTGGAGGAGGCACTGGATGGGAGTATGACTGGAGACCAGACTCCATCCTCACACCTCCAAACCAACTTGAATACAGGATCAGTAACATTACCTCATATCACAATGGAGAGTACAAGTGCAGGGGCATAAACACAAATAATCAACACCTTTCAACAGAATGGAGTGACGCCTTCAATTTGTCACAGTCATGTAAGTCAGATCATGTTTGTATCTGTGTCTAATACTGACATCACCTATGTGTTGCGTCCTTCAGAATGTAGTGCAGTCGAGTTTCCATCACTTATATGTCCATACAACATATTTAAATTGTAATGGTCTCCTTGAAGGGAATATGTTAAACTGAAGGCAGACTTTTCCTCAAAACCTAGACACAAGGGCATCTGGGTAGTGTAGACGTGTATTTCGTTGCCTACCAACACAGGGATCACCAGTTCGAATCCCTGTGTTACCTCCGGCTTGGTTAGGCATCCCTACAGACACAATTGGCCGTGTCTGCAGGTGGAAAGCCGGATGTGGGTATGTGTCCTGGTCACTGCACTAGCGCCTCCTCTGGTCAGTCAGGGCACCATTTCGGGGGGGGGGGGTTGGATAGCGTGATCCTCCCATGCGCTACGTCCCCCTGGCGAAACTCCTCACTGTCAGGTGAAAAGAAGCGGCTGGTGACTCCACGTGTTCCGGAGGAGGCATGTGGTAGTCTGCAGCCCTCCACGGATCGGCAGAGGGGGCGAAGCAGCGACCGGGACGGCTCGGAATAATGGGGTAATTGGCCCAATACAATTGGGGAGAAAGGGGGGGGGGATCCAAAGAAACAAAAAAACAAAACCTTGACACAATGTCTCTGGCAAGGCTCTTGTACATTTTATGCACATTACTTTTTTATATAAGTGCTATTTACGTATATATAAACAATTTTGTTATCATAATCATGATTGCACAAGTTCTTCTATGTCCTTCAGGCGGTATTAAAACACTCATTAAAACTTTTTAATTGCATTTTCAACAGTGTCCAAGAATTGTGTTTATAGTGATCAGGACTCTGTTATATTAATACCTTAACATAGTTTCATAAAACCAGTGGTTTAAACTGTGAGAAATGTGTTTTGCATCAGACAAACCCAAACCTCTGCTGAGAATGTCTCCATCATGGTCGAGTCCTGGAGCCTCAGTAACTCTGAACTGTACAGTTCAGCAATCATATGAAGGCTGGAGGTTCTACTGGTTTAAGGCTGTTCCCAACCAATCAGATGGCTCCTACACATCTCAACTCCTCTTCGGTACAAACAGCGGGACAGCAGAGAGTTCCCTCACCATTCATGCTCTACCACACATGGAAGGATTCATGTGTAGAGCTGGAAGAGGAGACCCAGTCTACTTCACTGAGTACAGTCAAACTACATTTCTCTGGTCTGGAGGTCAGCGTTTTTCACAACTCACTGACTAACTAACTAACTAACCAGTGAATGAATGTGAACCATAGAGTCGACAAGTCACCCTCATACTCACACACTCCAGTCTTGATCACGTCTTTCAATCTCCATTTTTTCCACTTCATTATTGTCAAATAAAAGAAAACCCTGTCTCTGTGTGCAGATTGACCCCTATTATGTTATTTTCCAGATCGTAGTTCTTCAGCCTCTGTCACAGTAAGTTCCAAATCAACACAGCATTTTACCAACGAGTCTGTGTCACTGATCTGTGAGGGGAATTCTACTGAGTGGAGAGTGAGGAGTAACGCTGAGGAAGGACACGGGTCACAATGTTCATCCTGGGGGAGGTTAACGACTGGATCCACATGTACCATCAATAGGTTAGCTACATCTGACAGTGGAGTCTACTGGTGCGAGTCTGGATCAGGAGAATACAGCAACACAGTTAACATCACAGTTCACAGTAAGTTTACTAATGTCATTTAGATGCTGTCACTCTATGTACCGTAATATAAATGATTATCCTCTTCTAATTATTTTGATCATTTCACAGATAGTGATGTAATCCTGTTGAGCCCTGTTCATCCTGTGAGGGAAGGAGATTCTTTGACTCTTGTCTGCAAACACAGAACAAGTCATTGTCTTTCAAAGGTGGATTTCTACCGAGACAACAAACTAATTCATAAAGGAACCAATGATGATACAGCGGGGATGGTCATCCCCGCTTTATCAGTGTTGGATGAGGGATTCTACAAGTGTAAATGTAATGGAACTGATTCACCTCAGAGTTGGATGGCAGTAAGACGTGAGTCTATGAAAACAGTTCTATAAAAGCATGTAGAAGTGAAAATGTACTTTGATGAAAAAACACTTTAGTAAAAAAGTGAATAAAAGCATGATACTGCAGATAGTTACTACCCGTTTGTCCCAATTTTGGTATCTGCAAATAACTGATCAATGTCTGTCCAACATCAGAATGTTTAAATCAACAAAATCTGAGAGGAAGTTCAGAATCCCCATGTTTCACTATAAAGCTTCATTTTATCTACTGCTCCTTTGTATTTTTGAGTAATTTTTGTTACGTGAGTTATTGATGCTAAAATAAGTCACTGTTCTGTGTCAATGACTATACAGATGTTTTTTTTCTTAGTCAATAATGGTTTATTAATATCTCTCTACACCAGTGTCCAGGCCTCAGAAACAGCAAAGTGGCTTCCACTCCTTTCTTATGTGGTTGGCTGTTGGCCTGGTTGTTGCAGTTCTATCGATGACGATGACCCTCCTGCTCTCTTCCTGCAACAATTCCAAGGGTGAGACTTTCTCTCAGATAAATTTAACTATTCCCAGCTGATTATATCAAAATTCCATGAGGTCAGCAAACTGTAAGGAATAGGAACAATTTGGAAAGCAGCATATGCTTCAACATAGTATTTTGTCTCTTTTTACAGGTCCAAACTCGGACAGGTAAGTAGAGTAACTTCCTTTGTAACTGTAAACTTGAAAGGGGCAAATTTCCACTCTTACGACACTAAACCAGTTATTATTTTTCTAAAAGGCACATCCAGACCGAAGGAACCTTTCAGAGCTTAACTACAGAACGAACAACCAACCAGAACCAGGATCCAGGTAATGGTTGCTCCTATCTTCTGAGTAGTCCCCCGTCACCACCATTCTTTACGCAATGGTTTATATTAAACCATTTTAACTGGTCACTTCTAGTCACAGGCTTTGAAAGAGAACTTGAGTCCAAAGTCACGACCTGTAAGTTTTGCTTCGTTGAATGAGTTAACTGATCAATAATTGTGCAAATTGTTGACTTGTTAGTTAGCTGACAGGATGTGTTGCTGTAAAGCCCACTGAAGTAGATGTGTAATTTGTGACACTGGTGATTTTGGTGCACAACAGTCTGAGTAAAATTCATTAAAAAGGCAACTTGTTCAAGTGAGAATAAAACCGCACTGTTCTGAGCGTTATAAGTAACCTTACCAAAAAGAAAAAAAGGCTCAGGGTTACAAAAATTCTAACAAAATATGCTTTATTTGTAAATGAAGAAGTGCACCTAGGGGGACTGCCACAAAGCAGCAAACAGGCTTAAACGTTAAAGTGCACAGAACCGCGCCACTAACCATGCATATTGAAACTAACTCACCTAAATTCTTTCCGTGCTTGCAATAGATCTGGATGCAACAACCTCTGTCATGGTGAATTGTCTTGTCTGTTGTCCACGTATTTCAGCCATTCAACGGGTGGGTTTTGTGGTAGAAAAGTGCTTCTCAATCGATGATTTTCGTTTGGGTTCCACCACAGCGTTGCACGTGGTGCAAAACAGTTTACCGCCGCTTTTGTGCAAAACATCAGGGAATTGCCCTGCATGGTCTTTGGCAGTCATTTTAGTTGGTAAATGTGAGATGTTCGTGGCGCACATGTCCTCATCTTCACAACCTGAAACACAGGAGTGAGTCTGGTGACGTATGGCTCAATGGTTTGCGCGGGGGATTGCTATGATTGGTGAAACTTGCGGGAACCTACGATGATTGGTCAAATTTGCGGAAAAGTTGGGTGATTGGACAACATTGCAAGGTCGCGCAGAATTCATGGGGATTGGCTGAATTTGCGTTCATTGTTGCGATCGCAGTCCCGGAGTAGTCCAACCTTGGGGGTCATCCCAGGTCGTCCTTTGTGTGGAGTTTGCATGTTCTCCCCGTGTCTGCGTGGGTTTCCTCTGGGTGCTCCGGTTTCCTCCCACAGTCCAAAGACATGGAGTTCAAGTGACTCGGCATTACTAAATTGTCCCTAGGTATGAATGTGTGTGTGTGTGTGTTGGCCCTGTGTGATGGCCTGGCGGCCTGTCCAGGGTGTCTCCCCGCCTGCCGCCCAGTGACTGCTGGGATAGGCTCCAGCATCCCCGCGACCCTGAGAGCAGGACAAGCGGTTCGGATAATGGATGGATGGATGTTGCGATCGCGAAATCTTGGAGGCACTGGATATTTCCCTTTGAGGTCAAATCGGGACACGCTGCTTAAGTGATGAGGGAAATATCCCTTGCGCCTTTGTATTGTAATTGTGCGTCCTCGTCTGCATGCGTGTTCGATCACGTGGGGGACACAGGTTCCTTGTGATCAGCTTCTAATTCGTTCCATTGCTGGACTCTATCGCATAAGTTTTGGATTTCCACATAAAGAGAGAAACAAAAATCACTTTGTCGGGATTGGTAATATCACATCTTACCTGGTCTGTTAGACTGCGTTTGTTCCACAATGGAATGGTAGCACTCTGGACTTTGAATCCAGTGATCTAGAGATACAAGTTGGGTCCTCAGGTATATATTGTAGCGAATTCGGGGGGCAACCACAGGAACTGCCGCAGCCGGGACGCGAACCCGTACTTCCCGCGCTGCGGGAGACATCACTAACCGCTCGACTAAAGGGTGCGACCCGTTAGCCAACGTGTCTACTTATCCATGCACGTTACAATATTTTCTTTTTACACATGCAAATTAATTGTAACATTCCTAAAATAATAATAAAAAAATTCAGCTGATATACGTATAACTAATAATGTTTTGAGAAGAAATAAGTCAACATTTTGCCATGATGGTTGTTTCTTACAATTGTTTATCCTTGGGTCCCCAGAGGACGTCACATCTTCCCTGATTGAACTCAGAAAGGTCGACGAGACGGAGGCGGGTGAGTGCACCGAAACACAACAAATCGGACCTCTTCACTCACAAACAGCTACACGCCTGCATCAAACCAGCCTAGTAAAGTGACCCATAACAAATGCAACTAAAAGAGAAGAATTTTTCTTTTTCACACCAGGGACGTCTGCTGAACCAGACGAGGACTGATATGAACACAGCTTTAACCCCAGGTACCGTCGCTCACTCCCAAACTGCCCCGACCATATGGGCAGCGACTAATTTGAATAAACGTTTTCCTGTAAACGCATTGAGCCGTCATTACCAACCACAGTAACGTACTCCTGTGTCAGGATGCCGTTACATTTGTTGGGTCACGTTTGAAATTTGTTTGGCTGGGCTAGGAGGACAGCCGCCCAGCGTTACCGAGATGTTAAAATGGTTTCAGAAGTGTCCGGTAAGTCTTAAGAACGGCACTGAAGACCTTGTGGAAGGACTCTGGTCCCGTCTTTCACACAGCCTCGTGTAGGTGCTGGCACCACCTAACACCTCTCATATGTGTGAAGTAAAGCAGAAATTTTATTTGTAGCGTCTAGCCGATGTTAAGACGTAGTATAACCGCTCATACTCTGTTCATCCAACTGCCCCCCCCCTCCGTTTTCATCACCTCCTACCACAAGTGTGTTTGCTTAAGTGGAGAGAGCTTAACTTCCATCCATCCATCATCCAAACCGCTTATCCTGCTGTCAGGGTCGTGGGGATGCTGGAGCCTATCTCAGCAGTCACTGGGCGGCGGGTGGGGAGACACCCTGGACAGGCCGCCAGGCCATCACAAGGCCAAGAGCTTAACTACATTTTATTTTATTTTTTCCCCCTCCTTTTTCTCCCAATTGTACCTGGCCAATTACCCCACTCATCCGAGCCGTCCCGGTCGCTGCTCCACCCCCTCTGCCGACCGGGAAGGGCTGCAACTACTACGTCTCCTCCGATACATGTGGAGTTGCCAGGCGCTTCTTTTCACCTGACAGTGAGGAGTTTCACCAGGGGGACGTAGCGCGTGGGAGGATCACGCTATTCCACCCAGTTCCCCCTCCCCTGAACAGGCGCCCCAACCGACCAGAGGAGGCGCTAGTACAACGACCAGGACACATACCCAACCCGGCTTCCCACCCACAGACACGGCCAATTGTGTCTGTAGAGATGCCTGACCAAGCCGTAGGTAACACGGGGATTCGAACCGGCGATCCCCGTGCTGGTAGGCAACGGAATAGACCGCCACATCACCTGGACGCCCCTTACCTTCCATTCTAAACCACCAGTTAACTGGCAATACAGTGACATCTATTTTCCATAACCTTGTGTGCTGGGGATCTGTGTAAATTTGTGGCTCCTCAGAAAATGTGAGTCAGCTGGGTGTGTTGGTTTTTGTAGTTCCTTCTTGCAGTGCTTCAAACACTATTTATGGCAAAAAGACAGCGTCATTCCTGTCAAATTCAGTGGTCATGTCAACAGATCTCAGGCTAAGGATGTGGGAGCGGAAACACATTCTGACACCGATGCACTGAGTTGACAAAGACGCTGAGGAAGTGTTCACGCAGACACACCTGGGAAGGTTTCCTTCAGTTTGTTATTCATCTGATCGACAAACCGAAGCTGCTTTGGATGATTTTTTTCCCTCATGCATATTATTTTTTCAAAACTTTTCAAGTGCCCGGGTAGCATAGCAGTATATTCCGTTGCCTACCAACACGGGGATCGCCGGTTCGAATCCCCGTGTTACCTCCGGCTTGGTCGGGCATCCCTACAGACACAATTAGCTGTGTCTGCAGGTGGGAAGCCGGATGTGGGTATGTGTCCTGGTCGCTGTATTAGCGCCTCCCCTGGTCGGCCAGGGCTCCTGTTTGGGGGGGGGGATTGGGGGGAATAGCGTGATCCTCCCACGTGCTACATCCCCCTGGTGAAACTCCTCACTGTCAGGTGAGAAGAAGCAGCTGGTGACTCCACGTGTATCAGAGGAGGCATGTGGTAGTCTGCAGCCTTCCCTGGATCAGCAGAGGGGGTGGAGCACAGACCGGGATGGCTCGGAAGAGTGGGGTAATTGGCTTGGTACAGTTGGGGAGAAAAGGGGGGGGGATCAATGACAGTATGTGTCTGTGGTTCATTGTTTCCTGTTGTGGTTTTGTTGCAGGTCCATAGAGGGATGTTGGATGTTGGACACAACAAGAGTCAAACGTTCTTGTTTGTTTTTTGGTTACTGTTATTCACAGTCTTATGTCAATGCAGCACAGTGGATTAGGCTGATTATACATTGGTATTATTACAGTACAATGGCTTTTCTACAGTTTGCTCAGCTCTGTTCTCTAATGTTCTCTAATACTAAATGCTCTGTGGCATGTATCACATCACTGCTGATGTAAGAAGCATTTACATGTGACACACAAGGCTGCGTCCCTTTCAAATCAAGTGACTTCCTGATCTACAAGTTAATGCACCACCCAATCCATGACTATGGGGGCATCCTATATATATATATATATATACACTCACTGGCCACTTTATTAGGTACACCTTGCTAGTACCGGGTTGGACCCCCTTTTGCCTTCAGAACTGCCTTAATCCTTCGTGGCATAGATTCAACAAGGTACTGGAAACATTCCTCAGAAAGTTTGGTCCATATTGACATGATAGCATCACGCAGTTGCTGCAGATTTGTCGGCTGCACATCCATGATGCGAATCTCCCGGTCCACAACATCCCAAAGGTGCTCTATTGGATTGAGATCTGGTGACTGTGGAGGCCATTTGAGTACAGTGAACTCATTGTCATGTTCAAGAAACCAGTCTGAGATTATTTGAGCTTTATGACATGGCGCATTATCCTGCTGGAAGTAGCCTCAGAAGATGGGAACGCTGTGGTCATAAAGGGATGGACATGGTCAGCAACAATACTCAGGTAGGCTGTGGCGTTGACATGATGCTCAATTGGTACTAAGGGGCCCAAAGTGTGCCAAGAAAATATCCCCCACACCATTACACCACCACCACCAGCCTGAACCGTTGATACAAGGCAGGATGGATCCATGCTTTCATGTTGTTGACGCCAAATTCTGACCCTACCATCCGAATGTTGCAGCAGAAATCGAGACTCATCAGACCAGACAACGTTTTTCCAATCTTCTTTTGTCCAATTTTGGTGAGCCTGTGCGAATTGTAGCCTCAGTTTCCTGTTCTTAGCTGACAGGAGTGCCTCAAGGTTCGACGTGTTGTGCGTTCAGAGATGCTCTTCTGCATACCTCGGTTGTAATGAGTGGTTATTTGAGTTACTGTTGCCTTTCTGTTAGCTCGAACCAGTCTGGCCATTCTCCTCTGACCTCTGGCATCAACAAGGCATTTTCGCCCACAGAACTGCCGCTCACCGGATATTTTCTCTTTTTCGGACCATTCTCTGTAAACCCTAGAGATGGTTGTGCGTGAAAATCCCAGTAGATCAGCAGTTTCTGAAATACTCAGACCAGCCCGTCTGGCACCAACAACCATGCCACATTCAAAGTCACTTAAATCACCTTTCTTCCCCATTCTGATGCTCGGTTTGAACTGCAGCAGATCGTCTTGACCATGTCTACATGCCTAAATGCATTGAGTTGCTGCCATGTGATTGGCTGATTAGAAATTTGCGTTAACGAGCAGTTGGACAGGTGTGCCTAATAAAGTGGCCGGTGAGTGTATATATATATATGTCTTTTTTTTGGCCAATTACCCCACTCTTCCGAGCCGTCCCGGTCGCTGCTCCGCCCCCTCTGCTGATCCGGGGAGGGCTGCAGACTACCACATGCCTCCTCCCATACATGTGGAGTCACCAGCCTCTTCTTCTCACCTGACAGCGAGGAGTTTCACCAGGGGGACGTAGCACATGGGAGAATCACGCTATTCCCCCCAGTTTCCCCTCCCCTCCGAACAGGCGCCTCAACCAGAGGAGGCGCTAGTGCAGCGACCAGGATACATACCCACATCTGGCTTCCCGCCCACAGACACGGCCAATTGTGTCTGTAGGGATGCCCGACCAAGCCGGAGGTAACACAGGGATTCAAACCGGTGATCCCCGTGTTGTTAGGCAAGGGAATAGACCATTATGCTACCTGGATGCCCCATATAGTAAGTCTCTCTCTCGCCTACTCTCTCTCTGTCTCTCCTACTCTCTCGCTCTCTCTCTCTCTCTCACACACACACACACATAGAGAACGGTCATGTGGACTGAATTGTGAAAGGATGATCTGATTTTGAATTGAGCTCCATGTTGTTCCAAGACACGGCAGCGGGAAGCCGTTTTTAAGGCGTCATGTAAGGCGACTGTATTCTGTCCGGTCTTGAGCTTAGCATAACATTTATGTAGTATTAAGTTGTAAAGTTTAGAGATGGAATATCTTTTTCTTGTGTATTGCAGTAAAGTGAATTTCATTGTGTTATGTGTATTAACATGTCTTGTGTTTTCCTCCGTGAAGTAAAAACTGTGTCATTTTCAATTTCTAACAGCTTGGGGGAAGCACTTTAACAGTCAGTGCAGCAGTAAATGTTTGATTTCTTTAACAAGCTTTCTGCAGTCCGAGACTTTTCTTCCTCTATGTCTTCAACATTGTTCACAATCCACGAATCAGTCTGTTAACTTATCACAGAACAGTTGGTCTCGCAAGAAGAAGCACGCTGTCCATAAAACTGACTTTACTGAGAAGATCCAAATGATGTGCATTCAGTAAACCCACAAGACTCATCTGGCCGTGTCTTCAAATACAGTTTGCCTCAGAAAATATTTTCATTGCAAACTGTGTAAATCAGTGTTTTTCAAAGTGTCAGGACCACAGATGGGTCTTGGGCCGATTTCAAACAGGCCCCCTAATTACTTTCTAGAAGTGTATGTAGCCAAAGCCGTCTCAGGTCCATTAGAAAATAGACCAGATGAATGAGGCAATAATGAAATCGGTCTGTAGTTTGTAAATTGGTGTCTATCCAGTTTTATACAGGGGTATAAGTTTTGGAAAATGAAAATAACAAAAGATATACCCCTATATAAAACCGCAGAGAGACACCAATTTACAAACTACAGACCCATGTCATTATTGTCACAATTCTCCAAAATACTAGACAAACTATTTGCTGCTAGACTTGACAAATTCATTGAGAAGCACAATCTGCTGACCGATAGCCAGTACGGGCTTTGACCAAACAGATCCACATCTCTGGAGCTCACTTAATTCATTAAGAAATAACTGCATAGACCAAAAAAAAGTTTGCTGTGGAAATATTTATAGATCTAAAAAAAAAAAAGGCTTTGGCACAATTGACCACAACAGATGAATAGATAAGTTGGAAAGGTGTGGTATCGGAGGGGTGGTGCAGAATAAGAAGCTATTTAAGTAACCGGCAGCAGTTTGTAAAGATAGGTGAACATAAACCGTCATGCATGGATATTACTTGTGGTGTACCCCAGGGGTCGGTTTTAGGTCCAAAACTGTTAATTCTGTACTTAAATTATATATGCAAGATATCAACAATATGGAAATTTGTTCTGTTTGCAGATGACATGAATATGTTTTGTTCCAGTGAGAATTTACAGCAGCTTTTGGAGGTGACCACAATAGAAATGGAAAAATTAAAACAGTGGTTTGAGCAAATCAAACTATCCTTAAATCTGGACAAAACAAAGTTCATTTTGTTGGGAAATCACTTAATAAATACCAAAGTAAAAGTAGTGATTGACAATGTCCAACTAGAACGAGCATATGAAAATAAAAATCTAGGTGTGATACTAGACCACAAAATCTGCTGGAAATCTCACATAACAGCTGGCAAGAAGCACTGCAGTCATGAGACAAGCAAGACACTTTCTGGATCATAAATCACTGCACCCTATTGTTCATTTATTTTACCATATCTGATCTACTGTGTGGAGGCATGGGGTAACACCTACAACACCAACCTACAACCATTATGTGTACTACAAAAAAGAGCCATAAGGGTAGTTAACAATGTAGGATATCGTGAACACACCAACAAGCTGCTTTTAAAGTCAAGTGCCTTGAAGTTGAGGGATTTAGTAGAATTTAACACAGCACAAATAATGTTCAAAGAAACAATCTACGACTGAGTAATACGCAAAAGTCTTCTCAGATAGAGAAGGGGAGTCTAAACTGAGAGGGAAATTAACTGTGTGTTGGCACAACTTTGAAGAGCATGGGCGTTTCAACCTGTGGGGTGACGTTGTGGAACAGCGTGAGCATGGAACTCAAACACAGCGCCAACGTTACACAGTTCAAGAAGTACAAAGGACTGATCATCAAGCAATACGGGATGATGAAGAGTTGATGAAGTTTTACTTATCTACAAACATTCCTAATTACATTGTTTCATTTTCCTTTATATGACACCAAATGCATATCTGAGTTTTATATATATATATATATATATATATATATATATATATATATATATATATATATAGCATTTTTTTTCGGAAACCATCAATGGTGTTGATATAATAATAACAGTAATAATAATATTAATAATATATATGTAGCGCCGCTAGTCTGCAGCCAAATGACAGCAGTAGCCTAAATAGAGACGCTAACATCGACCTAGGTTCGGGGAGCGGTATTCCTTGAATGACTCACGAAAGGAGTTGGTATGAAGTTGAACATGTAACACTTGGTCTAACCTGTAGTGTGCAGAACAGAGGGGTCTGCGCTGCTGACTTTGAACAGAGGAAGATCTGTAGTATCCGTGTCTGCATTATTGTAATTTCTTAGGCTCAAAATCTAACAGTTCTGGGTTTCAACTGTCACTAGGTTCATATGTTGGCTGTAGCAACTCTTCATGAGAGTAATCAGACCTCCAACCCACAAAGAACACACACTTACACAACTTAAGAAGAAATGTGGAAATATGTATGAACCCGTCAGTTTAACATGAGTTCTTATTGGTCACAGAATTCCCCTTTTCGTAGCCCTTTAATTTTCAGTCATTTAACAGTCTTTTCCAGTTCCAACAAACAGTGGCGCCCCCAAGGGGTGGCCAGGGGTGGCCACGGCCACCCTGATACTATCCCTGGCCCCCCGCTGGCCCCCCCCAGCCACGAGTCGCATATGCAGAATATGCTTCTGATTATGCAGAATATGCTTCTATCTGATATCTTACATTAGGTGCTGTTCATTTAAATCAATAATGTATATTTTTCTTAACTCTCATATTGACAGTTTTCAACTAGCTTATACAGTACACTACAACAGCATCACAGAATTCCCGAAATTCAGTCATGGCTTTTGGTTTTGGTGTGCCACCCCAAGATTTTCAGTGGCCCCATTTGGCCCCCCCCCCCCTATGAAACATGTCTGGGGGCGCCACTGCCAACAAAGTTTTATAGTTAGATAAGTTGTGTTTTTTTTATAGTTCTCGGCTGCAGCTTTTTAGTTTCAGGCCCGAATAACAATAATTTTTTAAAAAAGCGCAAATAAAAACAATATATTGGATCCTCCTTCGTAAGTTTCCTTGAGTTAATTCCTACCACACTCCTGGGAATGGCAAGGCATCCAGGAATCCACATCCAGAAAAGAAGACATCCACAACAGCGACGGACATCCCCGGGTGGAGCAGCTCCCCACTGTCCAAAGACATTTGTCTCAATAATAATAATTAAAATTTAAAAAAAAACAGCCTGCACACTTGTGTGCAGAACAGTTACTAAAAGTCCCAAATCATATTGTAACCGGTTACTTTCTTGCTCGGTGCGGGATTCGATACGGGGTGTACTGCCCCACAAGGTGACATCACTAACCGCTCGGCTAAAGGGGTCACACCCGTTAGCTAGGGGCTAACGTGTCTTATTAGTAGTTTACAATATCTTTATCTATGAATTTTACACGGGCTTAATGAAGCGACAAACATTTTCTTTAAGAAAAGCATCTCATCTCTTCTATTGTTTACCAAAATTAAACAGCAAAGATTACTGGACAAGAGTCACAATACTCAAAATGTATGCAACTCTGAGTCAGACACAGTGACACATATATCACCCGCATTTCAGCAGGTTACTGCGGCAGAAATGCGGCGCCATCTTAGCCTCCAGGCCGCCATTAGCCGCCGGAGCTAGGCGGCTAATTAGCTCATTAAAACAGCAACACTCCCTCTGTGTAGCGACACGGCACATCCTGGCTGGTGTTAACAACGTAGCTGCAACGTGAAATACACATTTTAACGCTCGTCATGAAATACAGATGCTAACTTGCTAACTCACCAGGATACGTCAGAGCTTGGGCTACTGGGCTGTGGGCCCAGGGACCGCGGCCTTGCCCGGTGCTGCGCCCGAAGAGGTGGCGCCGAGGGCGCTCTGACCGGACGCGGAAGCGGGGCAGGCTAAGCTAACTGCTACGCCGCGGCTAAGAGCGGATCTCTGTATTACTCCGCGGCTAAGACCGGATCTCTGTATTACTCCGCGGCTAAGACCGGATCTCTGTATTACTCCGCAGCTAAGACCGGATCTCAGTTACTCCGCAGCTAAGAGCGAATCTCTGTATTACTCCGCAGCTAAGACCGGATCTCTGTGTTACTCCGCAGCTAGGACCGGATCTCTGTATTACTCCGCAGCTAAGAGCGGATCTCTGTATTACTCCGCAGGTAAGACCGGATCTCTGTATTACTCCGCAGGTAAGAGCGAATCTCAGTTACTCCGGAGCTAAGAGCGGATCTCTGTATTACTCCGCAGCTAAGACCGGATCTCAGTTACTCCGCAGCTAAGAGCAGATCTCTGTATTACTCCGCAGCTAAGACCGGATCTCAGTTACTCCACAGCTAAGAGCGAATCTCTGTATTACTCCGCAGGTAAGACCGGATCTCTGTGTTACTCCGCAGCTAGGACCGGATCTCTGTATTACTCCGCAGCTAAGAGCGGATCTCTGTATTACTCCGCAGGTAAGAGCGGATCTCTGTATTACTCCGCAGCTAAGAGCGGATCTCACTCGCTTCGTGGCAATACAGATACTTAAATGGTTCAATGTTCGTCGCTCCCAGGTTCAGCATTAGCTTTTAGTTTCAACACCTTACTGGTCAATTCGGCTCCAGCCACACTGGACACAGCTTCAGACTGCTCGTAGCTTAGGGAGAGAAAAAAAACCTTCCGCAGTTTTCCTATGATGTGTTTAAGGACGTAGGAAAATCTAGTTCTACCCAGCCCATGAAGCATTTAGGGAACCTCTGTAATTTAGACTGCCAAATAACCTGGGTTGCAAACAGTTGACAATTTTATTGCCCCTTAGCAATAATCTCACCTCACCTCGCCTAGGTCGTCCTTCAGGACGCACCAATAGGGTTTCGGTTGCGCATGCTTGTCTAAAGCATGGGCCACTACTCCACATGAAGTTCTGTGGTTCTCCGCTAACTGGAGATTTTGGGCCTTTCCATTGTCAAGATGCATTGATCATCTGCAAAGCCACGATGTCCCCCGGTCCATAACATCAGTCTATCCATGAATGCACCTAGGAACATTAGCAGTTCATTAGCAATTCATGATTTACAGAACATAGGCAGCTCTGCAGTTTGTATAAGATAAGCAAAATAAAAATAAGCTCTTTAATATGAAAAGCCAAAATGAGAACAAGTGCCCCCTGAGAGGAACCTCCCACCCAGATGCTCCTGGAGGTGAGTTGGACTTCCAAGAGTTCGGTGTTGTCGTGTGTATGATGTGTGTGTGTTGACTACCACTACCCGGTAGAGCTAACAGTGTGTACGTGGTCTTATCCGGTGTCAGAGTGAATGAAGGAGCTGGTCAGACATCTTCTGTGGACAGATCCTATGGTAGGCCACACCGCTTCCACCACCACCACCCAGAGTCTCACCGGGCTGGGCTCACCATCACTCATCCAGATTCTGTCTGGTAGTTCAAAAACCAATCTACACAAATAGTGCAGAATAGTCACTTATTCTGTTCTTTCTTTTTCTAACACGAGCTCTCATCAACTCCTTTCCTTCCTTTAGAATACCTTAATGTGGAGCCAATAACTAAGGAGACACAATGAATTTACAATGAAATGAATTTCAATATATCACAACAACTTTAACATTAATAAACGAATTATTTACCTTCACTTTTTACTTGTACATATCCTTTTTTCACCCTTTCCATAAATCACTATGTTCCACTTTAAAATTGAATTCATATTGAATATTAAATTCATATCCATCTCTAGCATAGCTCCATAATCCTTGTGCCTAAGTCCGATGGGACTATCTCAAGGGAATGATGTGTCCAAGTTTGATGCCTATCCAATGCCGCGTATCGGCGAACTTCTGGACCGGTTCAGCTGTGCTTGCTTTTTTACAACCAAGAGCTACTGGCCGATTCCCTTGTCTCCAGAGTCCAAGGAAAAAATGGCTTTCTCTACAACAGATGGTTTGTACCAGTCCAGACACTTCTGTTCAGGCTGTTCGAAGCTCCAGCCGTATTTCAGTGCCTTATGGACCAGGTGCTGAGTTCACACGCTGCATATGATGCTGACTATTTAAATGATGTGTTCATCCACAGTAGCACCTGGGACCATCATATGTGGCAGGTGGTGGCGGTCCTTGAGGCAGGCAGGGCTCACGACCAACCCGAAGAAGTGTGTGGTCAAGCGGCAGTAGGTACAGTATCTGGGGTATCACTTGGGCGGTGGGCCGGTGCGGCCCCAGACAGATAAAACCTCAGTGATTGCGGCCAGCCCAAGGCGTAAGACGAAAAAGCAGGTGAGGGCATCCCTGGGACTGGCCTACTACTACAGGCGGTTCATCCCGGCCTTTGCGAAGCTGATGAGTTCCCTGACTGACCTCACCCAAAAGGTTGGCTCGGTTCCGGTCCAGTGGATGGAGCAGTGTCAGGTGGAATTCGAGAGGGTTTAACAAGCTGTGGAGGCAATTTGCCTGCCATATATAATCATATAGATATTTGATGTTCATAAATCATAAAGCTATCTCGGATAGAACTGAGATGCTGGTCATTGGCCCTGCTAGACACAGACACCAATTTGATCAAGTAGCGGTAACAATCGACAACTCTGATTTCACAAAGTGTGGCAGCCAAAGATCTTGGTGTTATGTTTGATCCCAGGCTTTCCTTTGATAAGCACATTAAAGAAATCACCGAGACTGCCTTTTTCATTTACCTAATGTAGCTAAAATCTGGTCTTTCCTGTCCATGGCTGACGCAGAGACTCTAATACATGCATTTGTTTCATACAGACTTGATTACTGTAATGTTGTGTTTCCAGGTGTGCCACATGCTAGTGCTAACAGTCTTCAGATGGTTCAGAATGCTGCTGCTAGAATCCTAACTAGAACTAGAAAATTTGATGGCTTCCTACCCATGTTAGATCAGAATACAAGGTGCTTCTGCTGACTTATAAAATCCTAAATGAGCTTGCCCCATCTTACCTGTCTGATCTCCTTAAACTGTACAGTCCATCTCGAGGTCTCCGCTCTCAAAACACAGGGCTCCTGTGTGTACCCCAAGTTAAAAAGCAGTCAGCTGGTGGCAGCAGGTCCTTTTCCTATTGGGCCCCGTTCTTGTGGAATAACCCGCCTGCTGCCGTCAGACAATCAGACTCTGTTGAGTCCTTTAAATCCAAACTTAAAACTCATCTTTTTGCCTTAACTTACAATTAGTTGTCTTTAAGTCGAGTGCTTCACTACCCCAGGGTCTCCCCCCAGTTGGCTGTGCCAGGGTAAACCTCCAAAGGAAGGTGCCCAGGAGGCATCCTAATCAGATGCCCGGACCACCTCAACTGGCTCCAAGCTCCAAGCTCCCTTCGGATGTCCGAGGGGAGCTTGGAGTAGATAGATTATTGACTATAGCAAAAATGTCCTCTTCTCTCAGATGTCTTTTCTCTCTCTCTGAATGATGTCTTCTCCGTTCTCTTTTTCTGTGTGTGAATGGTGTGATGCAAGTCTCCCTTGTGTGCTTGTGCAGTCTGTCCACCTCCCAGGTCTCCATGGTGACAGTGGTCACCACCCAGACACAGCTTGGCATCCCCCTCATCACATTTTATTTTTATACATCTTATAAAATCCTTATACTTTTGTTATCCAGTTTTAATGTTATATATCCTTCTCTCACTAAGATGTGTGACTAGTTTTTTTTCATGGTGATGCTGGTCCCATGGCTCGGGTCCTGGGCTGTTCTGGTGGTGTCTGGACACTGCTTGGCATCCTTCTCATCAATTCTGTTATTCTCTTTCAAAGTTGTATTCTTTAAATTGTGCAAACACAATATCCATTGCAATACTCATAAGGAATCTTATTAATATTTATTTTAAATCACAAAAACAACCCGCTCTCAAGGTACAGAAATTTGGCTCCGATTAAGCTAACGTCAATGTACTTGGTAATACCAACATAATTTGGACGGTACCCTTAAAAGTATCAAGTTGAGTTTCCTGAATTTGCAGCCAAAATGTTGTTAAAACTTTCATTTATAATTTCCACTGAAGCCTCCATAATTCTCAACTGGGAAAGGGGCAGAAAAGAAGCGCAGAGAAAATAAAAAAAACTTGCTTAAAAAAAAAGAAAGACCCCAAATAACAGATGCCAATTCACACTAATATTATCAGATGACCTCTGTGTTCACCGAAATATGGTAGATAATTTGCTCTGGAATATTTACTAATTATGGACACTGATGAAATATTACAAATTACTAGAGGTCCCCAGGTAATACTAGCACTGTGCGAATAGGACACAAGTACAAAAATTCAAATAATGATTTGGACATGGAATGTGAACCATTTTTTTTTCACAAGATGAGCCAAGTAATCCCCTTTTCTTCTCTGTGATGTCATGTGCTTTGTATGACAGCTCTCTTGCCGAAACCCTTCACCACAATCTTGACACCACCAGGGATTTTCTCCCTTGTATGTATTTTCATGAGTGTCTACATACGTCTTTTTTGAGAAAACCCTTTACCACAGACTGAACAACTATAAGGTTTCTCCCCTGTATGCGTTCTCATGTGTACCTGCATATATTTATTTTGAGAAAACCTTTTACCACAGACTGAGCAAGTGAACGTTTTTTCTCAATAGATCTCTGATGACTTATTTCATTGTTATCTTTTGTATCCACACTGGACCGAGGTTCTCTAGTTTTGTTCCAATCATCACTGTCTTCAGTCTCACTTTCACAATAGTCTGAAGGAATGGACTCACCATCACTAGTTGGTTCTAAATCACCATCCTGATCTAGGTTACTGGCTGGTCCTGACAGTCCAAAGTCCTCTCCATCAGGTTCTGTTTTCATCTGTTCAGTTGACGTGCTGTCTGAAGGCTCTACCTGTTTGTCCTCCTCATTTTGGCTTTGATGAAGCTGTGAGGAGTGAGGTTTCTCTTCATCACTTCCACTCTTTACAGGGACAGGGGTGAATGGAAACCTGATATCAGCCTCCTCCTGTTTTTGAAGCTGCTGTTCCTAATGGCTGATCAAGAGCTTCTCCTGTTCCACTTTAATGTGTGGGAGATCTGGCTCCTCCTGGCCCAGACTGGGGCTCCACTCCTGCTTCACAGAGTGAACCTCCTCTCTAGAAACTAAGAGCTGCTTGAAGTCTGGAGGTGAGAAAAAAAACATTACTATATGCTTTAAATGAAGTTATGAGCAATAACAACTTGAATATCTTGATGCATGCTCAATAATCAAGGTAAGCAAATCCCAGAAAGTTGAATTAGTTCATCTGGACACAACGTTTAGTGGGAGGAACGTTTCATCACTTATCTAAGTAACTTCATCAGCCTCAACTGACTACAGGTATCCGCCAACCTTACAACCAGCACAGTTGCATAATGACCAAAACCAACGATTGGTTTCATCTACAAATTGCTGTGACCATTAACTAGAATTACAATGGCCACGTGTACTATTAACAGAGGATTGGGGAATAGTTGCAATCACAGCATTATACGATGGCAACAGATGTACAAATTAAAAAAAAGCCTCTTAATATTAAACCAGACATGTGAAAGTCATGACGTTACTTAGTCACATAACTACTTATGGGCCCCTGAAAAATCCAGACAGTGGTTACAAGAAAAAAGTTGATAGATTGTCTGAAGTTATCCAAAGGAGTTGAATCAAGTGCAACTGGACTTGGTATATATCCGTGAAGACGTGTCGCCTCTCATCCAAGAGGCTTCCTCAGTTCGTGCCTTTCTGACTAGACCAAGCTAGTCTGACTGGCTGGTGATGAGACTCAGAATTTATCCTCTAGGAGTCGTTGTCAGAGCTATAGATGTCCATGGCTCTTTGTGTTCCAATGTTTACCAACGCCCGTCGCTAACAGAGCCATAGATATGAGTGACTCGTTTGTGTACCGATGTTTGGCCGCGTCCGTCGCCATCGGAGCTATTGATTTGCATTTGTTTAGCAGCGACGGTCGTTGGGGGTGTTAGTTTCGACTTCATTATTCAGTGGTCATGAGAGTTGTTGGAGCCGTTAGTGACCGACTGTTGTTCTTGGAGGCTAGGCTTCTTGAGTCTCCTGGGTAGAGATGAAAGGATGGCATTGTAAGTGGGAGATAGGTGGTGTCGCAGACCTCCTCCTCTGTTGAGGGATGGTTTTTCCAGTTTCACATAGATGGCTTCCTTCACCCCTCTTTCAAACCATCTATCTTCTCTGTCCAAAATATGTACGTCGCTGTGCTCGAAGGAGTGTGTCTTCTCTTTTAGGTGTAGATAGACTGCTGAGTCTTGTCCTGAGGAGTTTGGCCTTCTGTGTTGGGCCATCCATTTGTGTAGTGGTTGTTTGGTTTCTCCTATGTATAGGTCAGTGCAATCCTCATTGCATTGTACGGCATACACCAGATTGCTTTTCCGGGTGTGTGGTACACGGTCTTTGGGATGAACCAGTCTTTGTCGGAGTGTGTTGCTGGGTTTGAAGTATACCGGGATGCGGTGTTTGTTGAAAATTCTCCTGAGTTTCTCGGAGACCCCAGAAACATACGGGATGACTATGTTATTCCTTCTGTTCCTCTTCTCATCGCTCACCTGGTTGGTCTTTTTGGAACGTGTTGCAGTTTTCACAAAGGTCCAACTGGGGTAGCCGCAGGTTTTTAAAGCTCCCCTCAGGTGTTTGTGTTCTTCTCGTTGGGCCTGAGTGCTGCTGGGCACATTGTCAGCTCTGTGTTGCAAAGTTCTGATGATGCTCAGTTTGTGTTCCAGAGGGTGGTGTGAGTCGAAAAGTAGATATTGGTCTGTGTGTGTAGGTTTCCTGTAAACCCCAATGTGGAGGCTCCTGTCTTCCCCAGTGTGGACGTCACAGTCCAAGAAGGGCAAACTGTTGTTCTTTACGTCTTCCCTTGTAAACTTAATGTTCTTGTCCATTGAGTTGATGTATTTGGTAAACGCTTGCACCTCTTGTGTTTGGATTTTGACCCATGTGTCGTCCACATATCTGAACCAGTGGCTCGGATGTGTTCCTCTGAAGGAGTTCAGGGCCCTGTGTTCTACCTCTTCCATATATAAGTTGGCCACAATGGGCGATACTGGTGAGCCCATTGCACAGCCGTGTTTCTGTCTGTAAAACTGGCCCCTGAATTGGAAATATGTAGTGTTCAGACAAAGGTCCAGTAGTTGGCAAACCTGGTCTGGGCTGAGGTTGGTCCTATAGTGGAGGGTGTCGTCCCATAGCAAACGTTGCCTCACAGTTTCCAAAGCCTCCATGGTTGGGATGCAGGTGAATAATGAGGTCACGTCGTAGGATACCATGGTTTCATTCGGTTCCAGTTTTACGCCTTGGACCTTGTTCACAAAGTCAATGGAGTTTTGGATATGGTGAGGTGTTAGGCCCACTAAAGGGGTCAAAATGTTGGCTATATGTTTGGCAATGTTGTACATGACCGAGGTTTATGCTGCTGACGATGGGCCTGAGGGGGGCTCCATCTTTACGGATCTTTGGGAGTCCATATATGCATGGAATGTTATCTTGTGGGTAGAGACGGTGGTATTGTATCCGGTCAATGGTTCCTCCTTTCTGTAGTTTCTATAGGTACTCTATTATTCTCCTCTTGTAACCACTAGTAGGGTCACGTCTCAGAGGTTCATAGGTGTCGGTGTCGCTGAGTAATGACGTGATCTTGGCGTGGTAGTCTGTTGTGTTGAGGATAACCGTGCATCTCCCCTTATCTGCTGGAAGGATAGTGATGTTTTCATCCTTGCTCAGGGCTGTCACAGCTTTCCTTTCCTCCATGGTTAGGTTGGAAGGAGGGAGTTTTGCATTGGACAGAGCTGCCGATACCTTTAACCTAAGCTGTTCCGCCTCGGTTTCCGTTAGCTTGTTTTTCCTTATGGCTGATTCTGTGGATGTGATGTCAACTATAGGTAGTTGTTTGGGTGTCACGGCGAAGTTCAGTCCTTTGGCTAAGACCTCCTTCTCTGACTGTGAAAGTACCTTGTCCGACAGATTCTTGGTCCATCTGTTCTGCATTCCGTTTTGTGTGGGATGTTCTGTCTTTCGTCTCCAAGTAAGTATATCTGCTTGGCTAGTGTTGCTGGTTCATCGCTGTAAGTTTTGAAACTTCCTCGTCTGCCTTTCTTTGGTTTTGTGGTGTTGAGATAGTTGGGCTTTCTTGGTGAAATCAGTAATCCTCTTCAAGACTGCACCAGGCAAGTGGGATGTTATTTGCTGGAGTAGTTGGTCAGATTTTTCCTTCAGCCCTTCAATAGTGAAATGGACCTGTCTCACTCTTTCATTCAGGCGTTGATCCTGTGCCTTCTCTATGATTCTGTCTGCTCTATGTCCTTTCATTGTGGTACACAGGCGCAGGCTAGTGGGTATGAGCCTGTGTTGTCTGCATCTCAGATTGAATCGCAAGTGGTTTCTGTAGTCTGCAATCTTCCGAGCCATCCTTTCATATTCCCTCACCATTTTAAGGGTGTCAGACCAAAATTGTCTGAAGTTGTTAGAACAGTAAATGCTATTGAGAGAATTTTGTACCCAGCAGAAACTGATACATAAACAGGATGTGCCATTACGGCCAATTGTTTGTATGATTAACTCAGTGACCTATAACACTTGTAAGTTTCTGGCATCTGTTCTTAAACCGCTGGTAAACACTAATGAACACATTCAGAACACTATGGATTTTGTGGATAAGGTGAAGGACATCATTATGGAGGCGGATGAAATGATGGTCTCTTTTGGTGTTATAATAATAATAACAATAAACATTTTATTTAAAGGTGCCTTTCATGACACTAAAGGTACTCTTACCTTACATCAAGTACAATAAAACAAAGCAGTAAAAAACATGAGTGCAGCAACAGCACATACATCAGCAGGAGTTGAAAACAATGAGTTTGATGCTGTTAAAGTGAATATACTTGTTAAAAAGGGTTTTAAGAGCAGTTTTGGATTCGGTACTGGAGTCCAGTAAGTGGATGTGACGGGGAATGGAGGACCAGAGTTTGGGTGCAGCATAGGAGAAAGCTCAGATCAACTCACTGATTATCATATGATAAAAATACAACCTTAAGAGATGACTAACTGAATAACATCAATAAAGTAAAACGAAAGAGAGACTGGTAGGTTAAAAAAATATAGTTTGATCAGCGATCTAACCACCTATGGTCACTAGGTGGCAGTATAGCTACATGGCAGGAAGGCAGTTAAAATCTTAAACCAATATCGCAGCCAGTTTAAGTGATACAATCACGGGTGTTAGATAATAGTTGATGAACTTGTTTGCTGAGTAATATTAGTTGGTTCACTAGAGGGTTAAACAATGAATTAAAATCACTTTAATCATGTACAGAAACACGGAATTACATTTAATAATAATAATAGTCATTACATTTATATAGCAGTTTTCTAAACACCCAAATCACTTCACATTGAAGGGGGCAACTCACCTCAACTACCACCAATGTGTAGCACCACCTGGGTGATGCACGGCAGCCATTTTCCACCAGAACGCTCACCACACACCAGCTCGAGGTTGAGAGGGGGGAGTCATTGACCCAATTACATGGGGGGATGATTAGGTGGCCACATGGAGAGAGCCAGGTTGGGAATTTTGCCAGGACACTGGGACCACCTACTATTTGTGATAAGTGCCGTGGGATCTTTAATTGCCACAGTGAGCCAGGACCTCGGTTTAATGTCTCATACTAAGGACGGCATCTCCTACAGCACAGTGTCCCCCTCACTGTATTGGGATTTGATAGTTGCTGTTATTTTAATTAGGACCAGAAGGAAGACTGCCCCTTACTGGCCTATGAACACCACTTCCGGCAGCAGGTCAGTTTTCCCAGGAGGTCTCCCATCCAAGTACTAGCCAAGCCCACACCTGCTTAGCTTATGTCATTTGGCAGAGCCAGGGTACATGTTGGTATGGCTGCCAACAATCTTAAAGGAACGTTTGGTTTTATGACTTGAGAGAAGGTTACCACCACTTGGCACAATTCAGAGAGGTGTATGTGTGTGTGTGCATGTGTGAGAGAGACACAGCGAGAGAAGGAATGAGGATTGAATTGATCAATTCAAGTCACTGTCCTAATAAAAACGACAAATTATTTAACGTCGAATACGCCAAATACATATTGGGGTCTTTTTGCAGGTTTGCAAGTGTTAAGATCACAGATGACCTCTGCAAATATTACAATTACTAGAGGTCCCAGGTAATACTAGTACTGTGCGAATAGGACATAAGTACACAAATTCAAATCATGATCTGATCATGGCATGTGAACAATTTTTTTTCACAAGACGCGCGAAGTAATCCCATTTTCTTCTGTGATGTCATGTGCTTTGTCTGAAAGTCCTTTTGCCGAAACCCTTCACCACAATCTTGACACCAACAGGGATTTTCTCCCTTGTATGTATTTTCATGTGTGTCCGCACAACTCTTTTTTGAGAAAACCTTTTACCACACACCGAGCAAGTGAAAGGTTTCTCTCCTGTATGCGTTCTCATGTGTGTCTGCACATCTCTTCTTTCAGAAAACCTTTTGCCACAGACTGAGCAAGCAAACGGTTTCTCACCCATATGTATTCTGACATGTGACTTCAAATGATCGCTTCTGCTAAACCCTTTGTCACAGACAGTGCAACTAAAAGGTTTCTCTCCTGTATGTGTTCTTATGTGTATCTGCAAAAGTTTTTTTTGAGAAAACCCTTTACGACACACTGAGCAGCTAAATGGCTTCATTCCCGTATGTGTTCTCATGTGTGCCTCCATGTTTCCATTTTCAGAAAACCCTTTACCACAAACAGAGCAGGTGAAAGGTTTCTCTCCCGTATGTATGCTCATGTGCCTCTGCATATCTCTTCTTTGGTAAAACTTTTTGCCACAAACTGAGCAACTAAAGGGTTTTTCGCCTGTATGTGTTTTTATGTGTCTATTCATTTCTCCTCTTCGAGAAAACGCACTACCACAGACTGAGCAACTGAAGGGTTTCTCTCCTGTATGTGTTCTCATGTGTGCCTGCATATTTCCATTTTGAGAAAACCCTTTACCACAAACTGAGCAAGTGAATGGCTTCTCTCCTGTATGTGTTCTCATGTGTTTTTTCAAATTTTCGCTTCTACTAAACCCATTACCACAGGTGGTGCAACTAAAGGGTTTCTCTCCTGTATGTGTTCTCAAGTGTGCCTGCATATTTCCACTTTGAGAAAACCCTTTACCACAAACTGAGCAAGTGAATGGCTTCTCTCCTGTATGTGTTCTCATGTGTGCCAGCATATCTCGTCTTTGATAAAACCTTTTGCCACAGGCTGAGCAACTAAAAGGTTTTCCTCCTGTATGTCTTATTGTGTGTCTCTGCATTTCTTCTCTTTGAGAAAATCCTTTACCACAAAATGAGCAAATGAAAGGTTTCTCTCCTGTATGTGTTCTCATGTGTGTCTGCAGAACTCTTTTTTGAGAAAACCCTTTACCACAGATTGAGCAAGTGAACGGTTTTTTCTCAGTAGATCTCTGATGACTTATTTCATTGTTATCTTTTGTATCCACACCGGACCGAGGTTCTCTAGTTTTGTTCCAGTCATCACTGTCTTCAGTCTCACTTTCACAATAGTCTGAAGGAATGGACTCACCATCACGAGTTGGTTCTAAATCACCATCCTGATCTAGGTTACTGTCTGGTCCTGACAGTCCAGAGTTCTCTCCATCAGGTTCTGTTTTCATCTGTTCAGTTGAAGTGCTGTCTGAAGGCTCTACCTGTTTGTCCTCCTCAGTTTGGCTTTGATGAAGCTGTGAGGAGTGAGGTTTCTCTTCATCACTTTCACTCTTTACAGGGACAGGAGTGAATGGAAACTTGATATCAGCCTCCTCCTGTTTTTGAAGCTGCTCTCCCTCTTGGCTGATCAAGAGCTTCTCCAGTTCCACTTTAATGTGTGGGAGATCTGGCTCCCCCTGGCCCAGATTGGGGCTCCACTCCTGCTTCATAGAGTGAACCTCCTCTTTAGAAACTAAGAGCTGCTTGAAGTCTGGAGGTGAGAAAAAAATGCATTACTGGATGCTTTTAAATGAAGTTATGAGCAATAACAACTTGAATATCTTGATGCATGCTCAATAATCCAGGTAAGGAAATCCCAGAAAGTAGAATCAGTTCATCTGGACACAACGTTTAGTGGGAGGAATGTTTCATGACTCATCTAAGTAACTTCATCAGTCTCAACTGACTGCAGGTATCCCCCAACCTTACAAACAGCACAGTTGCATAATGACCGAAACCAACGATTGGTTTCATATACAAATTGCTGTGACCATTAAATAGAACTACTATGGCCATGTGTACTATTAATAGAGTATTGGGGAACAGTTGCAATCACAGCATTGTATGATGGCAACAGATGTACTTAAAAAAAACCCTCAATATTAAACCAGACAGACATGTGAAAGTCATGAAGTTACTTAGCGACATAACTACTTGAGCCCCTGAAAGATCCAGGCAGTGGTTACAAGAAAAAGTTGACAGATTGTCTAAAGTGGTAGAACATTCAATGTTATTGAGAGAATCTTGTAGGATAGATTATACCCAGTGGACACTACACCTACTCTGTATGGTTTACCCAAGATACATTGACAAGATGTGCCATTACAGCCTGTTAGGTTTAAACCTAGTGTGGCTGTGGAGTCAACTAGTTTAGCTAATATGTTTAGTCAGGGAATTTCTCATAGTGTAGATAATCAGATTGACAGCTTGGTCTATAACATTGAGACCGTCTCCCTACCCTGCTGTATTGCTACCAAGCTCTCCTCTCCTAAATGTGTGAATCACAATAATCTAATAATCATTCCTACCACTGGTAGTGGTGAAATGTGCAACAACGTATCTAATAAACTACAGAATCAAACATCTACTGTTATTAAAAGTGTGACCACATCTCATCCAAAGCGTAGATCATCAAAGTTGTCAACCAATAATATATGGTGTCTAATTCCAATTAATATTTCATCTATTGGCAGTTCTAAAGTTGTGCCTACTACTGATGACTTCCACAAGATGCTTAAATTTGGTTTCATAAACATCAGATTACTGTCTACCAAAGCTTTACTAATACATGATCTGATTCTTGAACATAGTTTTGACTTGATTGGGTTATGTGAAACATGACTGAAACCAAATGTTTTCCTTACCTTAAATGAAGCTTCCCCACCCGACTATACTTATGCCCATGTAGCTCAGACAAATAAAGAAGGTCGGAGTGTTGCCTTAATATATAAGTCCATTTTCAATTTAACTTCTAAACTTGAATCTAAATTCCAATCTTTTGGGGCTCTTATTCTAAGTCCATCTCCCTCATCCACGAATAGACTGGGCTAAATCCAGAATGTGCTACTCTATCGACTTCCTGGCTCTTACTCCCTATTTCTTTAAGAATTTGGAGAATTTGTCTCAGGTGTTCTTACTCATTCTGATGAGATTCAAATTCTTGGTGATTTCAATATTCATCTGAATAAGGCTGCTGATCCTCTTACTAAAGCCTTTCTGGTGCTTGTTGATACTTTTGGGTTTGCTCAGATTCTTCAAGAGTCGACTCATTGCAGTGGTAACACCCTTGATTTGATTTTAAGTGATAGCTGTTTCTGATCTGAATGTCTTGCCAAACACATCTGCTATGCCAGATCATTGTCTCATCAAATTTGAAGCATTATTGGCCTGTCCTGTTAATGTCAGCATAGATGTAATTGCCACTCGCCACATTGGTCCATCCACTGTAGCTGATTTTGGCCAGCAGCTGCCTGAAGTCTTGACTCATCTTGCTGCAGAAAAGAGCTAAGTGTCAGAACAGTTGAAATGTGTATTTTTCAAACACCGCATCTTGGTTGCTTTCAAACCCTAAAACACGCTGTGCCAGAAACTGGCCCACCCCAAGGATCGGGTCCCCTGGCACAAACAGAGCAATATAGTGTACGCTGTTAAGTGCCGGGAGGATTGCCGTGACTTGTACATCGGGGAAACCAAACAGACACTGGCAAAAAGGATGGCACAACACAGAAGAGAGACCTTGTCAGCCAAGGACTCCACAGTCTACACCCATCTACAGGCCTGTGGCCACTCTTTGAAGAATGAGGATGTGCACATCCTTGAGAGGGAGGAACACTAGTTTGAACGGGGAGGCAAAGAGGCAATCTGCGTGAAGTGGGAATGACCATGTGTCACCATCTAACAATGCTGCGATTGCAACTATTCCCTAAACCTCTGTGAATAGTACATATGGCCATTGTAACTCTAGTTAATGGTCACGGCAATTTGCACATGAAACCGATTGCTGTTTTCAGTCATTATGCCACTGACTATAACAGTGGGGATACCTGCACAGTCAGTTGAGACTGAAGAGGTCACTTAGATGAGTGATGAAACATTTCTCCCACTACATATCATTTCCAGTTGAACTGGTTCAACTTTCTGGGGAACAAGTTGACTAACGACAACGACAACGAGAACTTATTTTGCATAGTGCCTTTCAAGGAACCCAATGACGCTTTACACTGGATAACAACAACAACAAAAAAAGATTAAACAAAAATCAAAACACTACAGCCCATATGCCTTAGTAACAAGGTAGGTTTTCAGTAGTCTTTTAAAATTGTCCAAAGAAGCAACATTGAAGATCTCTGCTGGAATAGAGTTCCAATGGGTAGGGACTGCCACACTAAAGACTCGATCCCCGAAATTCCGCATGCTGATGTGGGGGATGGAAAGTAGGGCCGTGTCTGCGGACTGAAGATTCCGGGACAGACTATAAGGGTTGAGGAGGTCTGATAGGTACTGGGGGGTATGGGCATAGAGGGATTTATAGGTGAGAAGGAGGATTTTATAAAAAAATGCATGATTTGACTGGGAGCCAGTGAAGGTGGACAAGGGTGGGAGTGATGTGTTGCCAGGGCTTAGTGCGGGTGAGCACCCTGGCAGCTGAATTCTGCACATACTGAAGCCCGTCTAGGGCTTTGCTCGGTACCCAGACAGGACTCCATTGCAATATGCCAGACGGGAGGTGATGAAGGCATGGATGAGGGTCTCTGAAGTATTTCACGCTCAAAAACAACCATAATGTATTCTAATCAAGAGATTGTTTTAAAAGGCAAAAACACAGAATGTCGGTCAAGCAGCAAATGGAGTAAGACCTACTTTTCAGGGCTCCTGCAAAATCCTTACTAATTCCACATTTTAACGACATCGTCATTGTAAATAATATGCAAAACAATTGAATCTATAATTGATAAACCAAAGTATAGTTGAAGAAAAGTAAAACCAACACGGATGGCATCCAATATTAGAAATATAAATACGACGGTCGTTCAGGTGACCCCGATCAAACCCCACCCACACCCGCGGAAAGTCCAACCATGGACATTGCATCGATCAAAGCTGATGTCCTCTTCTCATTAAGAAAAGATATATCCTCTGTGACAAGAGAAGAGCTGAAGAGGGCTTTAGCGGATGACTTCGAAGGTCAGAAAAATGAAATAAAGGCAGTGTAAACTGAAATTACTAACACGACAACCGCAATCCACGCAGAAATAGACCAGGTTAAAGGTCATGTAAAAGCTGTGGAGGAAGCACTGCCAACATGGTCAGACGAAGCAGTATCGGTACAAATCACTGTAACAAACCTCAAGACGCAGGTCGAAGACTTAAAAGAAAAATGTGAGTACGTGGAGGGGAGGATGAGGAGAGGTACCATTTGGATCATGGGGGTTGCTGAGCAACCAGGATCAAGCTCTCCCGCGGCAGTTTCCAAACTTCTTAAGGAAGTGTTCCAGATGGACAAAGACGTACAGATCGAGCAAAATGACACCATGACAGGGACGCCATGGACGTCCTGAGGGAGGCCCGTGACCGGGGTGGCCAACCCAACTACAACGGCAATCCAATCGCCATATTTCCAGACTACACAGCCAACGTCGCTAAAGCCAGAGCGGCTTTCACGGACATCAGGAAGATGCTCCAAGGAAGACCAGGAGTCCGTTATGGAATACTCTTCCCCGCTAGATTCCGCCTTTCCCACAACAACGAGGAGAAAGAGTCCCTGGATGCCGCCAAGGCTATGGACCATGTAAAGATAAAGATCATCCCATCAACTGATACGGACAAGTGACCGAACGTAAACACATCCTTATTCTATATGGTAGGTAACACATGAACGTGTCAATATAACACCATCGACACGTTTCTAAATGTTAATCCATACGGACGACATGAGTATTGTTATTTCTTATTAATGGCGAGATTAACAGAATATGCAAATCACTTGTAGTTGCTTGTACGTTTGCATGTCGATATACCTGTGTGCTTTGGCAGTGTGTGTGTGTGAGTGTGTGTGTGTGTGTGTTTATAGGAATGGTTTTGATGTAGGTATGTGTATGCAAACCTGCTGTAATGAACAAAGGGCATATTCCTATACAGGATACATTTACTTATCCCCGGGGGGAAATTATTGTATAAATTAAAATAAATTAGGGGCCTAAGAGTCCATCTGTCACCCTCTTACAATGCTGTGATTGCAACTATTCCCAAATCCTCTGTGAATGGTACACATGGCCATTGCAACTCCAGTTAATGGTCACACCCATATGTGCATATGAAGCTGGTTGTTGGTTTGGGTGGTTATGTCACTGTATTGTTTATAAGGGTGGGGACACCTGCAGTCACTGTATTGTTTATAAGGGTGGGGTACCTGCAGCCACTGTATTGTTTATAAGGGTGGGGACACCTGCAGTCACTGTATTGTTTATAAGGGTGGGGACACCTGCAGCCACTGTATTGTTTATAAGGGTGGGGACACCTGCAGTCACTATTGTTTATAAGGGTGGGGTACCTGCAGTCACTGTATTGTTTATAAGGGTGGGGACACCTGCAGTCACTGTATTGTTTATAAGGGTGGGGTACCTGCAGTCACTGTATTGTTTATAAGGGTGGATGTACCTGCAGTCACTGTATTGTTTATAAGGGTGGGGACACCTGCAGTCACTGTATTGTTTATAAGGGTGGAGGTACCTGAAGTCACTGTATTGTTTATAAGGGTGGGGACACCTGCAGTCACTGTATTGTTTATAAGGGTGGGGACACCTGCAGTCACTGTATTGTTTATAAGGGTGGGGACACCTGCAGTCACTGTATTGTTTATAAGGGTGGAGGTACCTGCAGTATTGTTTATAAGGGTGGGGGTACCTGCAGTATTGTTGATAAGGGTTGGGTACCTGCAGTCAGGTGAGACAAGAGGTCACTTAGTTGACGATGAAACGTATCGGTCAATAAACGTCGTGTCCAGAACTGATTCACCTTTCTTTGATTTTCTCACTGGGATTATTGAGCATGCATAACGTCACCTACTGGTAGGCTACTCATTACTTTCACTTATAGTCAAGCTCGTTTCTCTCGGAGGAGGAAACCCTCGCAGTCACGCAGAGAACATGCAAACTCCACACAGAGGACGACCCGGGACGACCCCCAAGGTTGGACTACCCCGTGGCTCGAACCCAGGACCTTCTTGCTGTGAGGCGACCGCGCTAACCACTGCGCCGCCGTGCAGCTATTTACTTTTGTTAAATTTATTTTTCAACTGAAGATAATATGTTCTCCCCGTATCTACGTGGGGTTTCCTCTGGGGCTCCGGTTTCCTCCCACAGTCCAAAGACAGGTAGGTCAGGTGAATCAGCCGTACTACATTGTCCCTAGGTGTGTGTGTGTGTGTCGTGTCGGCCCTGTGACGGCCTGTCCAGGGTGTCTCCCCGCCTGCTGCCCAGTGACTGCTGGGACAGGCTCCATTATCCCCGCCACACTGAGAGCAGGAGAAGCGGTTCAGATAATGGAATAGTTTCTCTCCTCTGCTTTCTGTATTTCAATGAAGGCGGGGCTCCGCACATACACACACACACACATGCACACACGTGCACACACACACATGCACACACGTGCACACACACACATGTGCACACACACACACACAAACGCACGACATGCGGTGAGGTCAGTGGCTGGGTATCAGTGGCCGGGTAGTGCGGTGAGGTCAGTGGCCGGGTAGTGCGGTGAGGTCAGTGGCTGGGTATCAGTGGCCGGGTAGTGCGGTGAGGTCAGTGGCCGGGTAGTGCGGTGAGGTCAGTGGCCGGGTAGTGCGGTGAGGTCAGTAGCCGGGTAGTGCGGTGAGGTCAGTGGCCGGGTAGTGCGGTGAGGTCAGTGGCCGGGTAGTGCAGTGAGGTCAGTGGCTGGGTATCAGTGGCCGGGTAGTGCAGTGAGGTCAGTGGCTGGGTATCAGTGGCCGGGTAGTGCGGTGAGGGCAGTGGCCGGGTAGTGCGGTGAGGGCAGTGGCCGGGTATCAGTGGCCGGGTAGTGTGGTGAGGGCAGTGGCCAGGTAGTGCGGTGAGGGCAGTGGCCGGGTAGTGCGGTGAGGGCAGTGGCCGGGTATCAGTGGCCGGGTAGTGCGGTGAGGGCAGTGGCCGGGTAGTGCGGTGAGGTCAGTAGCCGGGTAGTGCGGTGAGGTCAGTGGCCGGGTAGTGCAGTGAGGTCAGTGGCTGGGTATCAGTGGCCGGGTAGTGCGGTGAGGTCAGTGGCCGGGTAGTGCGGTGAGGGCAATGGCCGGGTAGTGCGGTGAGGGCAGTGGCCGGGTAGTGCGGTGAGGTCAGTGGCCGGGTATCAGTGGCCGGGTAGTGCGGTGAGGTCAGTGGCCGGGTAGTGCGGTGAGGGCAGTGGCCGGGTAGTGCGGTGAGGGCAGTGGCCGGGTAGTGCGGTGAGGGCAGTAGCCGGGTAGTGCGGTGAGGTCAGTGGCCGGGTAGTGCAGTGAGGTCAGTGGCTGGGTATCAGTGGCCGGGTAGTGCGGTGAGGTCAGTGGCCGGGTAGTGCGGTGAGGGCAGTGGCCGGGTAGTGCGGTGAGGGCAGTGGCCGGGTAGTGCGGTGAGGTCAGTAGCCGGGTAGTGCGGTGAGGTCAGTGGCCGGGTAGTGCAGTGAGGTCAGTGGCTGGGTATCAGTGGCCGGGTAGTGCGGTGAGGTCAGTGGCCGGGTAGTGCGGTGAGGGCAGTGGCCGGGTAGTGCGGTGAGGGCAGTGGCCGGGTAGTGCGGTGAGGTCAGTGGCCGGGTATCAGTGGCCGGGTAGTGCGGTGAGGGCAGTGGCCGGGTAGTGCGGTGAGGGCAGTAGCCGGGTAGTGCGGTGAGGGCAGTGGCTGGGTATCAGTGGCCGGGTAGTGCGGTGAGGTCAGTAGCCGGGTATCAGTGGCCGGGTAGTGCGGTGAGGTCAGTGGCCGGGTATCAGTGGCCGGGTAGTGCGGTGAGGGCAGTGGCCGGGTAGTGCGGTGAGGGCAGTAGCCGGGTAGTGCGGTGAGGGCAGTGGCTGGGTATCAGTGGCCGGGTAGTGCGGTGAGGTCAGTGGCTGGGTATCAGTGGCCGGGTAGTGCGGTGAGGTCAGTAGCCGGGTAGTGCGGTGAGGGCAGTGGCCGGGTATCAGTGGCCGGGTAGTGCGGTGAGGTCAGTAGCCGGGTAGTGCGGTGAGGTCAGTGGCCGGGTAGTGCGGTGAGGTCAGTGGCTGGGTGAGCAGGGGGCATTCACAAATCCAAATGACATGCTTTTGAGCTCTCTAATGTTTTATAACAATCTGATCCTTCTTCATTCTTCCAACTGCCACAGACTTCTAGAATATTGCGCCCCCTGTCTGAACTACACTCCAAATGAAAACCTAAACCAAAACATTGCCGAAGTATACATGAAGCACGTTGTCCTTGTTTTATATGGTTTTTGATAGCTGTGAGATGACTAAGTAACACCATTGCCTTTTCTTGGAGCTGCCCAACCATCGTGGACTTCATTGCGGTCACGACAAACAGCAGTTATGAGACACTATTTGTAAATATTGTTGAAACATTACCTGAAAAGAGGAACACAAAACAAACAACATTTGTGGTAAAAATATGTAATTTAATATCTGTAAACTATACAGATACATCTATTTAAACTATGTACCATTTCATTAATCCATGTCCAGTATTATGATGTATAATAAAATGACTGACAGCAGAACTTAGGCTGAATTCATGCAAATAAACTGGGTGCCAAGGTGACAGAAAGGTGAGGTCATATGTACTGAGGTCACCTACAGAGCAATTAAAAACACTCATTTTGGGGCAACACGTGTGGAAATAGCAGTTAGTCACTTAGGGCATGCTTTTACCCTGAACCATGTAGAAGCAAACTTATAGGAAGACACCAAGTGTCACCAGCATATATGGGGACAAACGGTGAGCAGGTAAACATATGATGGCATGTAGCCCATCACTAACGCTTCTGCTGTGCAGTCCAGTTCAACTACATCACATCATCACAAACACTGCACACTGAAAGTGGACAGTAAGTATGATTTATGAGTAACTGCAGCGATTTGTAGAAATGGAAGACAAAATGAGATGACTTGCACAAATCTGTAAACTTCAAACTGGCTGACAACTTCCAGGGCTGTTTTTGATGTATTAGTGGGAGACGAGTTGTCAATCAATGAAAAGAAAATGTGGCATGATGCCTTGAGCCAGCCTGGGGGGGGGGGGGGGGGGGGCAAAACTACAAGTAAAAAAATAAATTTAAAAAAAGTGTGTTAGGAAGCCATATATGACCCATGTCCTCACAGTACTCAGTTTCACATTTAGCCAGTATCTTAGAAAACACAAAGTGACAAAAGCATAAGAAAGGATACTGGCTGCAAAGCATGCATGCGAGCATCCCCTGCAGCTACACACTTCAGTTCAGCTGCACAACTGCAAAAGCACATGAATGCAAGAACAGCGGCACGCCTTTGTGGACTCCACATTTGTATAGGTTTGTAAAAATGAACAATGAAACCTGAATTAAAACATATCTACAAAATAACGGTATAAAGAGCTATTAATAGTAAGGATGTGAAATAACGAGCGTGTGCAGCCGATAGGGGAGGCGTTTCAGCGACGGGTGTCTGATGCAGGACAGCGTTCTATAAAAAAGTCATAATTCAGAGAATAAAATCCAATTAACAATCACATTTATATGTTAACTTGTCCTAAACAGCCACACTACATGACAAACACATTTACAGATTACATCCATTTAACACTGCCACGAGCAGAAAAGCACAAAATCAACGGCTTACCTCCACGCGAAGACGGCGTCCATCCGCCTCTTTCTCCACGAATCTCTCCGTGATGCGACGTGACCTCGATGGCTCCGACTGCCTCGCACTCACGCCATAAGCGGTGGCTTTCCTCGTCCGTTGATTTTGCCTTAAGCTTCGCAATAGGCATGCGCAAACGCCGAGATTCCCATCGTCAAAGGACAACCCTGAAAAAAGCAGAGCCTACCCTTCCCGTTGGAAAAAGCGGGCGAGCTTGTGCGCTTTACGGAGTTTTGCTCTGAGAAGTTTAAGGACTGGGCGGCACGGTGCGGCGCCGCAGTGGTTAGCGCGGTCGCCTCACAGCAAGAAGGTCCTGGGTTCGAGCCCCGGGGTAGTCCAACCTTGGGGGTCGTCCCGGGTCGTCTTCTGTGTGGAGTTTATATGTTCTCCCCGTGTCTGTGTGGGTTTCCTCCGGGTGCTCCGGTTTCCTCCCACAGTCCAAACACATGTAGGCCAGGTGACTTGGCTGTATTAAGTTGTCCCTAGGTCTGTGTGTGTGTGTGTGTGTGGGCCCTGTGATGGCCTGGCGGCCTGTCCAGGGTGGCTCCCCGCCTGCTGCCCACTGACTGCCGGGATAGGCTCCAGCATCCCCATGACCCTGACAGCAGGCTAAGTGGTTTGGATCATGGATGGAGGTTTAAGGGCTTAAAAAGGACAAGGACATAAAAATACGATATAATACAGCGTACTTGTAACTAGATGAAGAGTTTGATGTTATGAATTTGTTGTATGGTTATTTTGATTAAATGATCACAGGGTAGACACTGCCTACCCTGACCGCATGTCATTCACACACACACACACACACACACACACACACACACACACACACACACACACACACACACCACCGTAATGCAGAAGCACAACTGATACCGGCTCTGCTGTAACCTTGGTACTGAGACAACCAAAGCAGCAGCAGAACAAGGATGAAAAGTACACTGGTGCCAGTGTGTGGCCGAAAGAAGAAGAGCGCTGGCACCTGCAGATGAAGGGAGCTACTCGCCTCGTCTGGCGTCAGCAGAAAACCACATTCCATCCCGACATGCAAGCGGTTCGGCTCAGCCTACAACACAAAACCACGCAGCTGCGCTCCGGGCTCACCCCCGCTGGCCTCGGAGAGCTCCAGTGCTTCTTCTGTGAATTAAACCTACTCGGAGAGACGAGACGGACTATTTTCTTTTTATCACAAAGTTTGCCACCACACACACCACAAGCAAGCGTGCCTCTTCTTTCTGACCAGAAGAAGGTTTTGGCATCGTAAACAAAATCTACGGTTACCGCTTAAGGAGGAAACTGGTAGGTGAAGCGTCAACACGCTAAAACACATGCAATGACCACAACCACCACTGATGATGACGCTGCCTGCCTGCGTGTTAGACAGAGAGAGAGAGAGAGAGACACAGAGAGAGAGACACAGAGAGAGAGACAGACAGAGAGAGAGACAGAGAGAGACAGAGAGAGACAGACAGACAGACAGACAGAGAGACAGAGAGACAGAGAGACAGAGAGAGACAGAGAGAGAGAGACAGAGACAGAGAGAGAGACAGACAGACAGAGACAGAGAGACAGAGAGAGAGACAGAGAGACAGAGACAGAGAGAGACAGAGAGAGAGCGAGAGAGAGAGAGACAGAGAGAGCGAGAGAGACAGACAGACAGACAGACAGAGAGAGAGACAAGAGAGAGAGAGACAGAGACAAGAGAGAGAGAGACAGAGAGAGACAGAGACAAGAGAGAGAGAGACAGAAAGAGACAGAGACAAGAGAGAGAGAGAGAGAGAGAGAGAGAGAGAGAGAGAGAGAGAGAGAGAGAGACGAGTAATGCACAGCCTAGCCTATGTTTCTGTACTAGCTAGCCAATGTTAGCTAGTAGTGATGTGCGGGTCGTCCCGCGGGTAGCTAACGTTAGCTAGCTAGCCAGCAATCCATATTCGGGACGTCATCTCTCCAACTCACTGCTACTAGCCTACGTTACAGCTGCGGATCCACAAACCTGAAAAACCCTCTGGCCGCGGCTCACTGGCTGATGCTGCCGAACCAGGTTCTGGGGACGGGGGCTGAGGCGGACTCCTCATGACACTCTTCCGTATGTCCATAGCTGGCAAGGCTGCTCACCGAGGCGACGCGACTGGACGTGGAAGAAAATAAAAACACGATTACTACTACTACTACTACTAGTACTACTACTACTACTGCATCTTCTTCGTCCTCGTCAACGTCCTGTTTTACTGGCGGACTACAAACCAACGTTAAAGGCGCATTCTTCTTCGCTACTTCCTCTTCTTCTTCGTCTTTTGCTTCTTCTTCGTCGTCGTCGGCGGTCTTCTGTTTTACTGGCGGATTACAAACCAACGATAAAGGCGCATTCTTCTTCTCTACTTCCTCTTCTTCTTCGTCTTTTTCTTCTTCTTCTTCGTCGTCGGTGGTCTTCTGTTTTACTGGCGGATTGCAAACCAACGTTAAAGGCGCATTCTTCTTCGCTACTTCCTCTTCTTCTTCGTCTTTTGCTTCTTCTTCGTCGTCGTCGGCGGTCTTCTGTTTTACTGGCGGATTGCAAACCAACGTTAAAGGCGCATTCTTCTTCGCTACTTCCTCTTCTTCTTCGTCTCTGCTTCTTCTTCGTCGTCGTCGGTGGTCTTCTGTTTTACTGACGGATTGCAAACCAACGTTAAAGGTGCATTCTTCTTCGCTACTTCCTCTTCTTCTTCTTCGTCGTCGGTGGCGGTCTTCTGTTTTACTGGCGGATTGCAAACCAACGTTAAAGGTGCATTCTTCTTCGCTACTTCCTCTTCTTCTTCTTCTTCGTCGTCGGTCGTCTTCTGTTTTACTGGCGGATTGTAAACCAACGTTAAAGGTACATGCCGCCACCCGCTGTAGTGGAGTGTGTAACATCATGACTTCTTTTGATACTTTAGTAGTAAACCTGTTCTGTTAAGTATTTAAATTAAGCCCGTTACACCTGTAACTGGTTGTCCTCTGTCTCTAACAGACCTTTGTTGCTCCTCTCCCTTCCCATATCTACCACCCTTCCCTTCAATCTTTATCTTTCTACACTGAACGTTCTACAGCCTATCAGCACTTAGCCGACACGCTCTTCTTCATGGTGCATAAAGTAGCATTGAGTCCTTCCTGGATGTCCTGGTCTCAAACTCGCCCAACAGGTGCGGAGGCCGGGCTGCCTACAGGAGGGGCGTTAAGGACCATGCGGCGGCGTGGGGGGTAGGGTAGAAGGGCGCCCCCTGCCGTGGGGGCTGGGCAAGTCCAACAGGTCGGTCCAAGCCCAGGAGAGCCGGTTTGAGGCGACCTACTGAAACGCAATTAAGATAAATATGAATGCTTTACGCACGAAAACATTAAACAGAAACTTATGGAAACTTAATAATTCATTACTAGTAAATGAATACGTTAAGCAAGAATCTCATAAAATCATGAAGGAGCATTGGAGACAAGCGAGTGTACTCCACAAAGTGGGGTTATGCTGGGAATTAATGAAGTTTGGAATTAGAAATTTGGATATTTCATTAGGGGGGAAATTGCTCAAATCAAAAAGAAAAACGAACAAGAACAATTACAAAAATCCTGGATTTTTTTTCTCTAAAAAGCTAGCTCTATCATCAAATGAGGTATTGGAATTATCAAAATTACAGACACAACTACATAATATCTATGAGGAGAAAGCAAGAGGGGCTTTATTAGGTCAGGACTTAAATGGATGGAACATGGTGGAAATTTTTTTTTTCAATTTAGAAAATAAGAAAAATGTCCTCAGTTATAACAATATACGTATGTCCTGGTTAATAATACAACCAGTGAGAATCCTGATGATATTTCAGTTTGTCACCTGTTTTTATGAAACATTGTATACATCCATTCACCCATGTCCATATAATATCCGATCATTTCTGGTTAACGTCTCCAGTAATGTCGAGAAAGTTGATAACCCATTTAAAGCTTTGTGTGATGGTCAGATCACTATTGCCGAAATCAAGGAAAGTATCAGAGGCCTTCTCTTAAAGATAACCGTTCCCCTGGAAACGATGGTCTTACCAGTGAATTTTATAAAGCCTTCGGCGAAGAGCTAGCTCCATTCCTTCTCTCAGTAATTAATGAATCATTAAGAGAAAAAGAGCTACCTGCATCACTTAAACAAGGCGTTATCACACTGATTCCCAAACCCAATAAAGACAAACTACATATGCATAACTGGAGACCCGTTACTTTACTAAATGGTGACTGTAAAATATTGGCTTTAATTCTTAGTAGATGATTGAAAATAGGAGTAGAAGAAATAATTGATGAAGACCAAACTGGCTTTATGCGTGGTAGGAGTATTCACAGCATTAGATTAATTCTGGATATGATTGATTACAACCACCTCATATTGGATGAGAGCTTTGTGCTATTTATTGCCTTTTTATAAGGCCTTTGATACTATTGAACATGGTTTTTTTATTTAAAGCAATAGAATTTCTTGGTTTCGGTGATTTTTTTTTAATGCAGTCAGAACACTATACAATGGATGCAATAGCTCAGTAAAACTGGCTCATGCAACTACACAACGATTCCAACTTCAAAGGGGTTTAAAATAAGGCTGTCCAGTTTCCCCATTTCTATTTTTGTTGGTCACTCAAGCTATGGCATCCCATATCAAAATGAGTAATTCTCAAAGGGATTTCAGCTTTGGGGAGAGAATTTAAATTTTGTCAGCTGGCAGATGATACCTCATTATTTTTCAAGGAACAAAGATGAAATCCTCAAAGCATTACAGTGCATTGAAAATTTCTCTGTTGTATCTGGTTTGAAGATGAATGCCAAGAAATCTGTCCTTTTCCCACTTAAATCTTGTAATTTGTCTCATATACATGACATAGAGGTAAAAGATACTGTCTCATATTTGGGGATTACACTTTGCAAAATGGAAAAAAAGGTACAAAATTGAATTTTGACCCAATTATTATCCAAACCAAAATCAGGTTCAATAGAGATTTATCATCACAATGAAGAATTATCTTGTCTAAGGCTGAAGGCCTTTCAAGGTCTGTATATGCATCACTTTCTTAAAATACACCAACTGAAACGTATAAAGTACGTAATTCCCAATTAATGAATTTTATCTGGAAGAATAAACCTCACTACTTAAAAAGAGAGATTTTGTATAACAGAAAAGATAATGGGGGCCTGGAAGTCTTAGATTATCAAACACTTAACAATAGCTTTAAAATTAATCGGCTCATAAAAATTTTAAATAACAAAAATAGCAAATGGAACACCTTTCCCAAATGCTAATTTAGTAATGTGGGTGGGATCGCATTTCTTCTTAAATGTAGCTATTCCATAGACAAATTACTTATCAAACTGGCTAATTTTCACAAACAGGCACCATTAGCATGGACTTTGGCCTATAAGCACAACTTCTCTCTATACAGATATTACATATGGAACAACAAAGATAACCCTGTTTATCCAGAAATGGTTTGACAACAATACCATTCAGGTTCAGCAACTTTTGAATAAAGATGGGTTATTGTTGTCCTATGGTGAATTTCTGAAAAAGTTGGAATTACCTGTTACACCGAAAGAATGTGTATTAGTGTTTGATGCTATTCCAAAAGGTGCTTTACAGGTTCTGAAAAACTCTCATGATGATACAACTCAGTCCTTAGATTGGAGAAGGAATATCTTCATTGGTGATTTAGATGTCCTAAATAAAAAATGTAGTAATGAACAAATCTGGAATACCTTTGTAGAGAATAATATTCCCCCTATGCAAATGTCCTGGTCTTCTATTTATGGTGACTTGAATCGGAAAAAGGCATGGAGAATATCAGACAAATATCAGACAAATATTGTATTTACAATAAAATGGAAGAGGTGTAGAAGAGAAGGAAATCATGGACATTGTAAACAAATGCATGAATAAAAAAATCTACTGACTGGAATTACATATACACTATATGGACAAAATTGGGACGCCTGGCCATTGCACCTACAGGAGCTTTTATGACATACCATTCTAAATCCATAGGCATTAATATGGAGTTGGTCCCCCCTGCCCCCCCTTTTGCAGCTATAACAGCTTCCACTCTTCTGGGAAGGCTTTCCATAAGATTTTGGAGTGTGTCTGTGGGAATTTCTGCCCATTCATCCAGAATGCATCCATTTGTGTAGTCAGGCACTGATGTTGGACAAAAAGACCTGGCTCGCAATCTCCGTTCTAGTTCATCCCAAAGTGTTCGATGGGGTTGAGGTCAGGGCTCTGTGCGGGCCAGCCAAGTTCTTCCACACCAAACTCACCCAACCATGTCTTAAGAGGCCTTCACACAGGGCCAACACACAAACATTCATACCTAGGGACAATGTAGTACAGCAGATTCACCTGACCTACATGTCTTTGGACTGTGGGAGGAAACCGGAGCCCCCGGAGGAAATCTACGCAGATATGGGGAGAACATGCAAACTCCACACAGAGGACGACCCGGGACGACCCACAAGGCTGGACCACCCCGGGGCTCGGACCCAGGACCTTCTTGCTGTGAGGCGACCGTGCTACCCACTGCGCCACCGTGCTGCCTTTATTTATATTTATTGTTATTTATTCTGCTATATATATGCTATATATATGCTATATATTTCTGCTTCAATGATTCTGCGCTTTATGAATTCTTTAAAGAGCTTTTTTTTAATGACAAGCGTTACATAGTCCCTTTCTATCTTTATATTTCTGTCCCATGAAGTATCTTTATATTTCTGTTTCCTGTTGTTCTGTTGGGCAATGTTTATCATGTAATGATTGATGAGGATAGATGAGACCACTTCCCAACGTGGGATTGAGTTGACGGATAAGGCTCGTCTAGCTCAACACGAAAAGTCGAAAACCAGGCAGCAAAAGAAGTTCGGCCTACTTGCTCCACGCCAGAGGCAGGTTGGAGACAGTGTTTAAGCGTCTAGCTGAGACAGGCCTCGAGGTTAAGTTACAAAAGTGTGACTTTCTGCAGGAAACGGTACAGTTCCTTGGTCACCTAGTGTCTGCCGAAGGTGTTGGAACCGACCCCAGTAAGGTTGCTGCTGTCAGAGAGTGGATGGTTCCCAGCAGTGTCAAAGAGCTCCAGTCGTTTCTTGGGTTTTGCAGCTGTTACAAGGAGGTTTATTAGTGGCTTCTCACAGATTGCTGGGCCATTACATGACTTGATGAATTGTTGTCTGCATAAAGGAAAATAAGCTAAGATGAATCGTCTCTTTTGCTCTCTATGGACAACGGAATGCCACGATGCCTTTACGCCACTGAAGAAGCTCACCTCTTCTCATGTGTTGATTTTTGCTGGCTTTACCCGTCCATTTATTGCTGAGACGGATGCTAGTCAGCATGGGTTAGATGCTGTGTTGTATCAGGAGCGAGAGGATACCAAAAGAGTCATCACTTATGCTAGCAGGAAGACTGTCAGGCTGAGAAGAATGATCGCAGCTACAGTAGCAGGAAGTTTGAGTTGCTAGCTTTAAAATGGGCAGCAGCTGAAAAATTTAGAGGATACATGCTTAGGTCCAACTTTGTGGTTTTAACTGACAACAATCCCCTCTGCCACCTTAAGACAGCTAAGCTTGGAGCCATAGAGGTGCTTTACAGGTTCTGAAAAACTCTCATGATGATACAACTCAGTCCTTAGATTGGAGAAGGAATATCTTCATTGGGGATTTAGATGTCCTAAATAAAAAATGTAGTAATAAACAAATCTGGAATACCTTTGTAGAGCAGCTGTGGGCTACACAGCTTTCTGTTTTTGGTCTTGAGGTTAAGTACTGCCTGAGGCACAGTAATGCTGCTGCAGATGCCCTGTCTAGGCAGTAGTTTGCAGGGGAGCCCAGACCAAAGACAGAGAGTGAATTTGATGGTTGTGGGACAGTCTATAACCCGACAACCTAACGGGTCTATTCATCCGTGATTTACCATTTTAATTCAGCATCTGATTCTTGGTTAATAAAAACTAATCATACATTGTATAAAATAAATCTATTGATTAAGTGCTTAATTATTTATTTTTTTTGGAGAAAACCCTTCACCGCAGACTAAGCAACTAAAGGGCTTCACTCCAGTGTGTGTTCTCATGTGTCTTCAAATGTTCGCTTCTACTAAAACCCTTGACTACAGACTGCAGGTGAAAGGGTTCTCTCCTGTATGTATGCTCATGTCGCTGCACGTCTCTTCTTCCATAAAACTTTTTGCCACAAACTGAGCAGTTAAACCGTTTTTCTCCTGTATGTTTTTGTGTCTAATAATTTCTAGTCTTTGAGAAAACCCACTACCACAGAGTGAACAACTAAAGGCCTTCCCCTCAGTATGTGTTCTCATGTGTGTCTTCAAATATTCCCTTCTACTAAAACCATTGCCACAAACTGAGCAACTAAAGTTTTTCCCCCTGTATGTTTTCATGTCTTTTCATTTCTCCTCTTCGATAAAATGCACTACCACAGACTGAGCAGCTAAAGAGGTTCTCTCCTATGTGTTCTCCTGTGTGCCTGCATAGCTCCACTTTAAGAAAACCCTTTACCACAAACTGAGCAATGTCTTGATGCAGGCTCAATAATCCAGGTAAGAAAATCAAAGACAGTTGAATCAGTTCGTCTGGATGCACGTTTATTGACATACATTTCATACTGAGCAAGTGAACGATTTCTCTCCTGTATGTTTTCTCATGTGTCTTTTCAAAGTTGCATTTCGAGTAAACCCACTACCACAGACTGTACAGGTGAAAGGCTTCTCTCCTGTATGTGTTGTCATGTGTGTCTTCAAATGTCCGCTTCTACTAAAACAATTGCCACAGACTGAGCAACTAAATGGCTTCTCTCCCGTATGTGTTCTCATGTGTATCTGCATATTTCCTTTTTGAGAAAACCCTTTACCACAAACTGAGCAAGTGAATCGCTTCTCTCCTGTTCTCTTGTGTCTCTGCACATCTCTTCTTTGATAATAGCTTTTGCCAAAAACTGAGCAACTAAAGGGTTTCTCTCCTGTATGTGTTTTTATGTGTTTATTCATTTCTTCCCTTCGAGAAAACGCACTACCACAGACTGAGCAAGTAAAGGCTTTCTCTCTTGTATGTGTTTTTATGTGTTTATTCATTTCTCCCCTTCGAGAAAACGCACTACCACAGACTGAGCAACTAAAGGGTTTTTCTCCCGTATGCGTTCTCATGTGTGTCTGCATACTTCTCTTTTGACAAAACCCTTTACCACAAACTGAGCAAGTGAACGGCTTCTCTCCAGTATGTGTTCTCATGTGTGTCTTCAAATCTTTGTTTCTGTTAAAACCATTGCCACAAACTGTGCAACTAAAGGGTTTCTCTCCCTTATGCGTTCTCATGTGTGCCTGCATACTTCTCTTTTGACAAAACCCTTTACTACAAACTGAGCAAGTGAACGGCTTCTCTCCAGTATGTGTTCTCATGTGTGTCTTCAAATCTTTGTTTCTGTTAAAACCATTGCCACAGACTGTGCAACAAAATGGCTTCTCTCCTGTATGTGCTCTCATGTGTGCCTGCATACTTCTGTTTTGTGAAAACCCTTTACCACAGACTGAGCAAGAGAACGGTTTTTTCTCAGTAGACCTCTGAGGACTTGTTGTTTCATTGTTATCTTCTTTATCCACACCGGACCGAGGTTCTCTAGTTTTGTTCCAGTCATCACTGTCTTCAGTGTTACTTTCACAAAAGTCTGAAGGGGTGGACTCACCATCACTAGTTGGTTCTAAATCACCATCCTGATCTAGGTTATTAGCTGGTTCTGACAGTCCAGAGTTCTCTCCATCAGGTTCTGTTTTCGTCTGTTCAGTTGAAGTGCTGTCTGAAGGCTCTACCCGTTTGTCCTCCTCAGTTTGGACTTGATGAAGCTGTGAGCAGTGAGGTTTCTCTTCATCACTTCCACTCTTTACAGGGGCAGGAGTGATCGGAAACTTGATATCAGCCTCCTCCTGTTTTTGAAGCTGCTCTCCCTCGTGGTTGATCAAATGTTTTCCCTGTTCCCCTTTAATGTGTTGGAGATCTGGCTCCTCCTGGCCCAGAGTGGGGCTCGACCCCTGCTTCACAGAGTGATCCTCCTGATTAGAAACCAAGAGCTGCTCGAAGTCTGGAGGTGAGAAAAAAAAAGCATTACTGGATGCTCTAAATGAAGTTATGAGCAATAACAACTTGAGGATCTTGAAGCATGCTCAATAATCCAGGTAAGAAAACCTCAGAAAGTTAAATTAGTTCATCTGGACACAACGTTTAGGAGGAACGTTTCATCGCTCATTTAAGTAACTTCTTCAGTCTTAACTGACTGCAGGTATCGCCCAACCTTACAACCAGCACAGCTGCATAATGACCGAAACCAACAATTGGTTTCATCTACGATTTGCTGTGACCATTAACAGAGGATTGTGGAATAGTTGCAATCACAGCATTGTACAATGGCAACAGATGTACTTATTTAAAAAAAAGAAACCTCTTAATATTAAACTATATAATATCATTATATAGTCTATAATATTATTTAATGATTATATAGACTTTCTCATTTATATTAGAAAGACTGTAGCCCTCTGGACCACCTCTTCTTATGTGCCCTCATCTGTTATAATGTTTGTTAAACTGTGGGATATGGTTTGCCAGAATTGTATGTTCCCAAATTGTATGGTTTATGACTGCAATGTTCGTTGTTTGTACATATGTATGTTTTTTTTTTAAATTCAATATCAGAAATACAAAATACATACATATAACCGTAAAAGGAATAGCAAACAAACGTATACAGCGCCAGGGGTTACAAACAAAGTTTGACACAATTATAAAAATGAAGGGTTGCAGTAAAAAGACATCATAAGCGGTTTGGATAATGGAGGGAGATACTATTATATTAATATGTTAAATTTGGAGCCTAAATGTAAGGTTTTCAATGCTTTTCTATTGCATGAAGTAGATAATGTTCTATAATGTAGGACTCTGCTTCCTTTTTAAAGGTACAAAAAGAGGGTTTAACTTTTAACCACTTACATTTGTGGATATAAAACTTGGCCAGCAATATGATGAGGTTACACAGAAAATATTCATTTCCTAATTCTCTTCTATAATTTGTAAAACCAAGCCAGACATCCTTCAAGCAAAGTACAAAAGTGTCACAGATATATTCCAATATAAAACAACGAGACGCCTTGCCACAGACCCCGAGTGTGTTCACAAGTCCAAAACAAATGGAAGACAGTCTCTGGGCGCATGTCACAAAAAGTGCAATTTAAATCAATAGCCTTCTTGAATCTTACTAAAAATGACTTGACAGGATAACAGCTATGAATGGCCTTAAAAGAAATTTCTTTAACTTTGTTAACCAGTAGATATGGTCTCCATTAGGAACCAGTAGATATGGTCTCCATTAGGAACCAGTAGATATGGTCTCCATTAGGAACCAGTAAATATGGTCTCCATTAGGAACCAGTAGATATGGTCTCCATTAGGAACCAGTAGATATGGTCTCCATTAGGAACCAGTAAATATGGTCTCCATTAGGAACCAGTAGATATGGTCTCCATTAGGAATCAGTAGATATGGTCTCCATTAGGAATCAGTAAATATGGTCTCCATTAGGAACCAGTAGATATGGTTTCCATTAGGAACCAGTAAATATGGTCTCCATTAGGAACCAGTAAATATGGTCTCCATTAGGAATGAGTAAATATGGTCTCCATTAGGAACCAGTAGATATGGTCTCCATTAGGAACCAGTAGATATGGTCTCCATTAGGAACCAGTGGATATGGTCTCCATTAGGAACCAGTAGATATGGTCTCCATTAGGAACCAGTAGATATGGTCTCCATTAGGAACCAGTAGATATGGTCTCCATTAGGAACCAGTAGATATGGTCTCCATTAGGAACCAGTAGATATGGTCTCCATTAGGAACCAGTAAATATGGTCTCCATTAGGAACCGGTAGATATGGTCTCCATTAGGAAACAGTAAATATGGTCTCCATTAGGAACCAGTAGATATGGTCTCCATTAGGAACCAGTAGATATGGTCTCCATTAGGAATCAGTAAATATGGTCTCCATTAGGAACCAGTAGATATGGTTTCCATTAGGAACCAGTAAATATGGTCTCCATTAGGAACCAGTAAATATGGTCTCCATTAGGAACCAGTAAATATGGTCTCCATTAGGAATCAGTAAATATGGTCTCCATTAGGAACCAGTAGATATGGTCTCCATTAGGAACCAGTAGATATGGTCTCCATTAGGAACCAGTAAATATGGTCTCCATTAGGAACCAGTAGATATGGTCTCCATTAGGAACCAGTAAATATGGTCTCCATTAGGAACCAGTAAATATGGTCTCCATTAGGAACCAGTAGATATGGTCTCCATTAGGAACCAGTAAATATGGTCTCCATTAGGAAGAGACCATATTTTTCCCCAATAGAAGTTCTGAATCAGCTAGGTTGTAATAACAAATGGGACAGAGACACAATCAGTTTGGAATAAGGTGCGGAATTCTTTGTTCTTTTTACAGGAAGCTGGTAGAAAACATAATTTTCCTATATGTGCATCAACCGGATCGAGCGAAGGTGTCACAGCGAAAGGTGTAAAGGCATAACCCTTACAGAGTATTACAACACCAGATGAAACGGCATCAAAAACAACAGAGGATTGTTTAGGGCTTACAGGGACCTTGAAACAACAGCCAGATTCTTGGTAACTTAAAAAGCTTTCTCTCCTTATGGAAAAGTTAACTGACCCGTACAATATCATTCCTGAACCAACTGCCAAAAAATTAAAGATTTCTTTTTGCAACACACACCCCTGTTGTTCCACATAAAATATCTATTGCTATTTGGAGAAAAAGTGTGCTTGTAAATAAGAGACCAGGCCAAATGTGTCTGCTTATGGAAATTTAAGAGAGAGACAGGAATCCAATCAATATTATAATTACAAAGTTAAACAAACTTCAGACCACCCAAATTAGAGAACATAGGATGAGAAATAAAATTCCAAACAGAGGTAGGGTCTTTTAAATGTTGTCAAATCCAATTAACCTTGCATGTGTTTTTTAGTGTACTAAAACCAAGACAATTGAGGCCACCGTTATTATAGCTATTTGTGAAGACAGGCTTTTTAATATAATGAGTTTTATACTTCCAAATAAAGGTGTAAAGCAACTGGTCAATCTCTTTACAATTTCTTTTTTTGTCAACATCTAAGAAAATAGCAGCATAGGTAAGCCTGGATATACCTTCCGCTTTAGAGAGTAATGTTAGAGAGTAACAAATCTTTCTTAGGTTTGGGAATAAGGGATATTAGGCACTGTAAGTGGGAGGGGGAAACAACTTTGGCAAAACTTTCACAAAATACTTCAGTACAAAGGGAGTCAGTTCTTCTGAGAAGGATTTATAGAACTCTGAAGTAAATCCATCCACTCCAGGAGATTTATTGTTCTCTAAACTATTAACTGAGTCTATCATTTCCTTAAGAGATATTGGACAATCACAGAATCCTTGGTCAGCAGTGTTGATTGAGTTAGTATCAACTAAAGCAGTGTTTCTCAACCGGGGGTCCGCGGACCCCTAGTGGTCCGTGGTGTAATTGCAAGGGGTCCGTGAAAATAAAATATCTTTTAAAAAAAGATCCTATGACTTATAGAAATAGGATTATTTTACTCAAATGTGACCGAGACCTTTATCTACCTAAACTATAAAGGGTAACAGGACTGTTTTCTCTAATTACATCTGTTTCACAAGCGTAATTTATTGTATTTTAATAAGAGATCTCGCTCCCGTTTGCATTGTTAAAAGTTATTGCATTAAAATTCTGTCTTGTTACATATATCTGAAAGTTACTGAATACATATTCTGTTTTGTTACATATATCTGAAAGTTACTGAATACATATTCTGTGTTGTTACATATATCTGAAAGTTACTGAATACATATTCTGTTTTGTTACATATATCTGAAAGTTACAGAATACATATTCTGTTTTGTTACATATATCTGAAAGTTACTGGATACATATTCTGTTTTGTTACATATATCTAAGTTACAACTGAAAGCTCTTATTTTTGCCCCAAAGAGTGAATAAATGCTATAATGCAATTTAAAATGCAGTTTCTACTGTTTCTATCAAATTGCAACCCCCCTCCCCCAAGATCAGGTGGAGGGGTCCTCAGGGTAGATCAAAAATACGCAGGGGGTCCAGGACCCCAAAAAGGTTGAGAACCACTGAACTAAAGGATCCAAAAAGGAAACAGCACTATTATCGCAATATTCTGAGCTATATCAATTTTTATAAAAGTTGGAGCAGAAGTTTGCAATTTGGTTTGCGTCATCACATACTATGTTCTTTATTCTAAGTTGATGAATGGTATTATTTTTGGACTGGGATATTTCTAACCTAAAGAAACACACCGAGTTCCGCTCACCTTCTTCCAGCCATTGCCTCCTGGAACTTACAAAAGCCCTTAGATTTATAGAGCTTGTCTAGTTTGTTTTGATAGTCAAACAGTGTTTCTTTTTCTTCGGAGGACAACTTATCAGGACATGCAGAGGACAAGGCAGTTATTATGGCAATCCCCTTTTCTTCCTCACATTGTTTATCCTTAGCAAGATTACTACAATATTTCCTACAAAAATTTGCCAAATTTGATATTTTAGAAGTTCCCATTTACTACCATATACTCTTTCAGTCTGGGCCTCATTCCAGAAGACTTGAATTTGTTCTTTAATCCAAAATGTAACTGCCTCATGACACAAAACAGAACTATTAAGCTTCCAGTATGAATTCTTCGCACAATCAGAAGTAGAGGGAAGGACAGAAATGTGAATTTGGATAGCCTTGTGATCAGTTAATGGGGTGGAACGAATGCTAACATTTGCACAACCTTTAAGATTGTCCGAAATTAACCAAAAATCTATTCTAGATTGTCTAGGCCTTGATTTATCGCACCAAGTAAAGGTTATGTCATAAGGATATTTGTGTGTCCAAGCATCTATTAAATCAAATCTTTGCATTAGCATTCTTAAATTTACATTGGCACTAGTTTGGGGTCCTGGTGGCCTCCTGTCGATTGTGTTGTCCAATGTAATATTAAAATCCCCACCTATAAGTAGATAGGCATTAGGAAATCTGGCCAGCCAATAGACAATTCTTTTTTCCACAGTACTAAGTAAAATTTTATGTGACATTGTGTTGTACCCACAAATGTGAATTATAATCAAGTTGGTGTAGTGAGTGTCATAAACCTGACAGATATAGTGACCACAGTCTGTATGCAATACATCCCCTGTAAAATTATTTTTAAGAGCGCAAACCCCAGCACAACGTTTCGAGATGTGAGAAAAAGCCTAATTTCCCCGCTGAGACTTCCAAAAAACGCATATCAGTGATAGCATGCGTCTCCTGAAAAAAGCCAAAATCAGTTTTCCACTGTTTCGCAAATAAAAATACAGCTTTTCGCTTCAAATTATCCCTTAAACCCCTGGCGTTGAGAGAAACCAGCGATAACAACAAACTTGTATCAAAAACGACAAAATTGAAAACGTCAGCCACACAGCGTATACTCTGAAAACTATACTATAGTGGAATGATACCAGAACAGCATCCTATTAAGGCACAAAAAAATGTAAAAACAGCTAAGGTGTAGTCATCCAACCCTTAAAATAAAACAGAACAAATGTCAAAGCCAACACAACGGGGAAAGGAATCTCCTTCCCCCCCCCATAAAGGCACGACCACCTACAGAGTAGCCAGTTTTCCCACCCTCGCGTGCTTTGTCCACAAGTGGCCATAATTTCATCCTGGTCTCTCTCTGTGGGCTTTGCAGAGATCTTCCTCGAAACACAGACGACTGTCTCGAAGGTAGGAGGACTCCTTTGCTGCAGCCCACACAGCTGCTCTGTGCACGCAGAGGAAAATGGCAGGGTGATGCCTCTGGTGCCGTTCGGTTTCTTTACCCCGAAACGGTGCACAGTATCTATAACATGCGGGAGTCCTTCAGCATCCAAAGGCAGCAGCACCTGGCAAATACGAATCACTTCTTTCTGTACATCCTTGTCTTCGACCCGTGTAGTTTCAGGGATCCCAAGGCTCGAATATCTTTCCATCGATTCCAGCATGTTGACGCGCTTCTTTTCTTCCTCAAGAGAGCGTTTGAGTTGGGAAACTTCCCCCTTCACCTCACTCATTTGCCTGCAGACACCTTCAATTTCTCCCCCCAGGCTCATGATTTGAACAGTATTATTCTGGACCAAAGTCTTCAGCTCATCTGATCTGGCACTGATCAACTCTGACAGAGTAGCGACAGCATCGGTGTTAGCCATTTCAGTTTTACCTTTCTAGACAGGAGGTTTCTCTGGGGTGATGGGCAGAGAAGGAAGGTCTTCGTTTAACACGGAAAATCTTGGGGTGTCATCATGGGCAGAATAGTCATGGCAGTTATCAATTAGTGCATTAGATGCACCCACGACACACCGCCTCCATTTTCTTCGCCACATTTGTTCTCTTCCAGCAAAGGTAATGATTCTGACACCCATGACAAGCCTCGTTGACACACGTCATTCATCTCCAACTGGAGATATTAATCGACAAGTACTGATCTCAGAATATGAAACTGTTGGACTGAAAACCTTTGAATTCACTGAACATAAAGGACATGATATGGAGAATGATACTGACCCTGAGAACAATTTCTACATCAACACACACAATCATTGTGAATACCATACTGAGGAACAGTTTAACAGAAATTAAAAAACGAATGGAGTAATATCAATTATACATTTCAATAGTAGGAGCCTGAATTCAAACCTTTCAAAGATCCAACACTGTTTAAGACAGCTGAAGAACCAATTCACTGCAACAGCAATCTCTGAGACTTGGCTTAATGAGGAACAAACTGCCATGGTCGACACTGAGGGATATGAGACGTATTCTATGAATAGTATTCAAAAAAAGGGTGGAGGGGTTGCTTTATACATTGACAAAAACTATAATTGTAAATCTATCAATAGTATGTCACAAGTAGTAGTAGACAATATCATGGGATGTATTACCGTAGAAACAGAACTAGAGAAATCAAAAAACATGCTAATAAGCTGCGTATACAGAACTCCAGGATCACGTGTTGATACATTGAGGGAAGCATTATTGGAGATGTATGAGAACATAAATAATAAGAAAATGGTTAATAATAAATGACACAAGTGACCATCTGCCAGTGTTTGCAGTCATTCAGAGCTGTACAGGGGCAAATAAGGACGTTACAACACACAAAATAATCAGAAAAGAAAACAGAAGGGACAATTAATTGTTTTAAAAGCGATCTGACGGTACAAGACCGGAATAAAGCCTACGTGGAAGATGTAGATGGAGCCTATGACACATTTTTGTCAATAACAATGGATCTTCATGAAAAAAAAAACTGTCCTCTCGTTAAGAAAATTACTGAAAAGCCATGGTTAACTAAGGGATTATTAAACTCATGTAAGAAGAAAAATTTATTATATAAAAGACTTTTTAAAGAAAAGAACAAAAGAGTCGCAACACGAGACGTATAAAAACAAACTGGCAAAAATTATGAGAAACAGCAGAAGGGATTACCACAGCAAATTACTAGAGGACAATAAAAACAACATAAAAAATACATGGATGGTATTGAATGATATTATTAAAAACAAAAAGGGGCAAACTGGATACCCACATTGCTTCCTAACCAAAAATAATAAAACTATCAATGATATGGCCTTACTTGTTAATGAATTCAAGGTTTTTTGTGTTGGTGCTGGTCCTGGTTTGGCTGGGGAGGCTGCGAGCACTGGCTGTAGACATGACGTGGCCAGTAAAGATGTACAGCTAAAAGAATCTTTGTTTTTAAAGGGAACAGATGAAAAAGAAATTACTGACATTGTCAAAAGATTTAAGAGTAAGAAGTCAACAGACTGCAATGGTATTGAAATGTCACTAGTTAAAGATATTATTGAGTGTGTGGTGAAACCTCTTACATATATATGGAATCAATCTCTGAAAACTGGTGTTTTTCCATGTAAAATGAAAACAGCTAAATTCATACCCATATACAAGGCTGGAGACAGACACACACTCTCAAATTACAGACCTGTTTCTTTGCTTTCACAATTCTCTAAAATACTGGAAAAAATATTCTACTCAAGGTTGGGTGACTTTATCACAAAACATAATGCTCTGTGTGAACAACAGTATGGATTTAGAACCAATAGGACTACATCATGTGCACTCATTGATTTTGTGGAAGAGATAACTGCTATAGAAAAGAAAGAATATGCTGTAGGAGTATTCTTAGTTCTAAAAAAGGCATTTGATACGGTTGACCATGACTTATTATTAATAAAACTACAAAAATATGGAATCAGAGGAGTAGCTCTTTCTTGGCTATCCAGTTACCTAAATAATAGGAACTAATATGTTCAAATTGATAATTATAAATCACAATTAATGATGGTTAAGTGTGGCGTTCCTCAAGGCTGAGTGTTGGGGCCACTGTTGTTTATTTTGTACATTAATAATATATGTGAGGTTTCAAAAGCACTAAAGATAATTTTATTTGCAGATGACACAAACCTAATTTGCAGTGGGGACAACTTGGAACAACTTTTGGATACAGTGGGAAATGAACTGAAGAAACTAAAGAGTTGGTTTGATTCCAGTAAACTAACACTAAATCTAAGCAAAACGAAATTCATAATATTTGGGAATCGGTGAACAAACTCAAACAAGAAGCGCACGATAAATGATGTAGAAATCGAAAGTGTCGGAAATCCAATTTCTTGGAGTAATAATAGACAATAAATTATGTTGGGAACCACATATAAAGTATATTAAAGCAAAAACATCAAAGTCAATTGCAATACTACATAAAGCCAAAGATCTCCTGCATCAACCAGCACTATAGCACACCTTGTACTGCTCCTTCATACCTCCATACATCACCTACTGTGTGGAGGTGTGGGGGAACACATACAAAACAAACACAGATCCAATGGTCAAAAAGGAGCAATAAGAATTGTAAACAAAACCACTTACAGAGAGCCTACAAACCCACTCTTTATCAAACTGAAAGCACCAAAATTTAAGGATTTGGTTGACTTCAAAACAATTCAAATCATGTACAGAGTAAAAAAAATCAGCAGTTACCAAACAGTGTCCAGAAGTTGTTCCAAAGGAGGGAAAGTAAACAGGATCTCAGAGGAATATGTATATTCACAAAACAACCAGTGAGGACAAATGCAAAACTTCACTGTATATCCATCAAAGGAGTCAATCTAACAACCGCAAAAAAGAAATTAAGATGTTTACATCAATAAGTAAGTTTAAACACCTCTTTAAAATTAACATATTGACTAGATATAGGATGGATGAACAAAGAGGAGGACTGGAATAACAGGACATGATACATGATGTGTAAGGTGCCTTGTTTGACTTGTGCTGTTTTATTTATGTTGAGCTCTATGCATTGGCTTTTCATTTCTTTTCTTTTTTTCCACTTTGGTTTTGTCTTGAAAGTTTTGATTTGATTGATAAAGTATAAGAAAGGGGTCGGACCAGAAAAGTTCTTTACTCCGTCCTACGCACTTTCCCAACATGGTCCAGTTATTATTTGTGTTGTTACAGAGAGTGTGCAAAATCAGTTTACTGTTATTTCCACTTGTTCTCGTATTCCTGCCTGTGTGTTCTATTTGTTACTCTAGCATGTTCGAAATAAAAAAATAATAATAATCTAATCAATCTAATCCTCCCACTGGAGGTCGACATAACTTGCTAAAGTTTTCTTAAGAGCTCAGAAAAATAATTAACAGAGACGATTCAATGTTGTTTCTGAAAAAAATATATTACAAAAGTTTCTTTCAGGTGTAAATGTCGAATTAGACATCTTCACTTGAAATCCACATAGCTGCAAGCTCCATCTTAGGTCTGTCTTCATTGTGGTAACAGTGCGCATGTTTTCTTTGCTGCTCCACCCCCTCTGCTGACCAGGGGGGAGCGCTGCAGACTACCACATGCCTCCTCCCATACATGTGGAGTCACCAGCCGCTTCTTCTCACCTGACAGTGAGGAGTTTCACCAGGTGGACGTAGCGCGTGGGAGGATCACACTATTCCCCCCAGTTCCCCCTCCCCCCAGAACAGGTGCCCCGACCGACCAGAGGAGGCGCTAGTGCAGCGACCAGGACACATACCCACATCCGGCTCCCCACCCGCAGACACGGCCAAATTGCGTCTGTAGGGACACCCGACCGAGCCGGAGGTAACACGGGGGATTCGAACCGGCGATCCCCGTGTAGTGTTGATTGATATTACATATAATCCGAGTGTATTTGTATCACTATGTATGTAACCAAGGTATTATTTGTATTACTCTGTATGTAACCAATGTGTGTAACCAGAACAGAGGGTGAAGGAAGACTCATTCATGTCGATGAAATATATTACATGCCTCGCACGGAATGTGGGGGGTTGCCGTCCTCTGAGGCCTTGGGAAAGATACCGTGTCTGGTGCAAGGAGGGCCCCCGATAAGAGTTGCAGGATGAGCACTCCCTAAAGCTCAACCATGAAAGGGAGCATTGACCAAACATAGTGGACAGGAAAATCAAGGCCATGTGTGATAAATGAACAAGGGAGGTTTAGCATATAAAGAAGCACACACACAATAGAAAGTCAGACACATACGACGGATTGGCAGAGTGTGTCTCCAGATCTGTACTCAATATAATCATTTTAATCTCCTAAGACGTGGTGGCTGTTTTTCTTCACATCAACGGACCCGGGGACGAGGAACACGGAGGGGTTTTCCCGACAAATTGGGGGCTTCGTCCGGGATGTGAAGAAGCAGTCCTAATTGGACAGTGTGGCTGCCCGCCGACACCTCCCGAGCTTGGGGTCGACCCACAACACGAATAAGGTAAGCAGAACCTGTTTTAACAAAATCTGCATATTGGACTGAATTACTAAATTGTACTAAGCTCGGGAAGGAGAAGGCGGCCAGTTTAACAAAAAAGTAAGGGTTGGAGTCCCCTACGGTAAGATTAAAAAGGAGATGATCGGTAGAAGAGGTTGGAGTCCTCTGTCTAAGATCCTAGGTAGTGGCGCACCCACTCACTCTCTGACGAGGGGGTGAGATTAAGGCTGGGAAAACTCTCCTGGGGAATTGAGGACCCCCAAAGGAGGGAATCTTAGAGCTCAGTAAGGGTTGGAGTCCCTGAAAAAATTGGTTAAATACAGTAAGGGTTGGAGTCCCTGAACAATTGGTTAAATAGAGCTCAGTAAGGGTTGGAGTCCCTGAACAATTGGTTAAATACAGTAAGGGTTGGAGTCCCTGAAAAATTGGTTAAATAGAGCTCAGTAAGGGTTGGAGTCCCTGAAAAAATTGGTTAAATACAGTAAGGGTTGGAGTCCCTGAAAAATTGGTTAAATAGAGCTCAGTAAGGGTTGGAGTCCCTGAACAATTGGTTAAATACAGTAAGGGTTGGAGTCCTTGAACAATTGGTTAAATACAGTAAGGGTTGGAGTCCCTGAAAAATTGGTTAAATACAGTAAGGGTTGGAGTCCCTGAACAATTGGTTAAATACAGTAAGGGTTGGAGTCCCTGAACAATTGGTTAAATACAGTAAGGGTTGGAGTCCCTGAACAATTGGTTAAATAGAGCTCAGTAAGGGTTGGAGTCCCTGAACAATTGGTTAAATACAGTAAGGGTTGGAGTCCCTGAAAAATTGGTTAAATAGAGCTCAGTAAGGGTTGGAGTCCCTGAAAAAATTGGTTAAATACAGTAAGGGTTGGAGTCCCTGAAAAATTGGTTAAATAGAGCTCAGTAAGGGTTGGAGTCCCTGAACAATTGGTTAAATACAGTAAGGGTTGGAGTCCTTGAACAATTGGTTAAATACAGTAAGGGTTGGAGTCCCTGAAAAATTGGTTAAATACAGTAAGGGTTGGAGTCCCTGAACAATTGGTTAAATACAGTAAGGGTTGGAGTCCCTGAACAATTGGTTAAATACAGTAAGGGTTGGAGTCCCTGAAAAATTGGTTAAATAGAGCTCAGTAAGGGTTGGAGTCCCTGAACAATTGGTTAAATACAGTAAGGGTTGGAGTCCCTGAACAATTGGTTAAAAACAGTAAGGGTTGGAGTCCCTGAACAATTGGTTAAATACAGTAAGGGTTGGAGTCCCTGAACAATTGGTTAAATACAGTAAGGGTTGGAGTCCCTGAAAAATTGGTTAAATAGAGCTCAGTAAGGGTTGGAGTCCCTGAACAATTGGTTAAATACAGTAAGGGTTGGAGTCCCTGAAAAATTGGTTAAATAGAGCTCAGTAAGGGTTGGAGTCCCTGAACAATTGGTTAAATACAGTAAGGGTTGGAGTCCCTGAACAATAGATTAAATAGAGTAAAGGGTTGGAGTCCCTAACAGATAGACAGGAGACGTAAAAGGTAGAATGGAAAAAGAAGAAGGAGAAAAAAGCGGTGGCGAACCGCAGTGGAAGTCCCTGCAGAAGCAGAGCGACATACTGATACAAATGATGACGAACCAAAAAAATGAGGGTGCCAAGGCAAAGGCGAGACGAAGGGAGGAAGAACAACGTAGGTTAGAAGAAGCTATTATAAGGGAAGAGAGAAAAGCGGAGGACGCCGTTCCGTTGGGGAGGTATTTGTGAAAGCAGGAAAAAATGTGTAAGGAAAAGCGAGTAGAGGCAGAGAAAAGGAGACAGACATGTGGGTTAATGTCACAGAGGAAATGGAATAAGACTATAAGGCAAGCTGAGGAAGATCGACTAAGATGGTATAATTATGCCATCATGTGGCAAGGGCTTGTTCATTGCATGAAAGAGGAAAAAGAGAAAAAGACAGGGGGACCCCAGATAGAAAAAAAGGATCCTCCTCCATACGAGGTGGGAAGATGTAGCCCACAGCCACAGGGACAGTGTGAGGGCGGATTATATCCGGTATTGAACATTACGGATGGTACATTTCAAATTGAAACAGCTCCGGTGCCCAGCGCCCCCAAGATAGCGACCCGATCACGGGGGAGAATAGAGACTGTGAATGAAGGGCCCAGCTCCCCGGAGGAGGAGGAGGAAGAGGAAGAAGTCCCGTTTAAACAGAGATTAGCCAGACAACAGGGAGCTAGAGGGGCGCGGCCGAAGCCGAAACAGCGGGAAAAGGGGGAGAGGCCAGTGGTCATCACAGGCTCATTGTCGGGGGTGTGTGAAGATGATAATGAGATATCAGATACCTACCATGTGGGAGCCATGGGCGTAGCCCAGGGAAGACGAGGGAGAGGGAGGTAGAGAGAGAGAGAGGAGTGTGTGGGGGGGGCTTTACTAACCTCCGCCACTGAAGCAATGAGAGAACCAGAGTTGTTGTTATCCCCAGGGAAAGAGGGGGGGGGGCGGGGCCCCCTCCTCAGACACGGGCTCGGTACCGATTGCAGTGTCCACTCGTGCAGTGGCATAGGGGTCAGGGGAGCCGATATAAACCATGGAGTTTGGGTGACGTACAAGCCCTAGTGGATAAGATGCCCCCGATAACTGAGGGAGGGGGCGTATGGTGGGGAGAGTTGGATAAACTCACACAGGGAAAGACATTGGCTACTAAGAAGTATGAAAAAACATAATTGTATTGTGGCATACCATGCAATGAAAGTGTTTCACATGTAATGTTTAAAACACATAGAGGAACACCACGAGGGAAAGAAAATAAGTGTCCTAGTTTAGTACAGCAAAACCATTTGGACAAAATAAGACGTAATCAAAAGAACGAGTCTGGGACCGTCTTTTTCTTTCCTGTAAAAACGGAGAGTTGTCGCCAATTTAGGAAGAAATAAGTAAGAGAAAGAATAAGGACACGGGGAAAGATTTGTTGTTTTTCACAAACTGTGGGGTGGTTTCCTGGTTTTCGAGACTTTTTAGCCTGTGTGGAAGTTTGAAAAAAATAAATAAAAAATAAAATAAAACACACACACCAGGCTCCGAAACCAGTGTGTTTGCTTGTCAAATGGGGAAGGCCTAGCAGAATATAAGGGATAAGAGATAAGGTCAGGGACCTAGAACACTGTATGGCGCCTCCAGAGTAAAAGAGGACACTCGGGGAGCGATACCTGAGCGAGATTTGAAGTGAAGGTACGGCCGCCCCGTGTGGGTAGAAGCCTGCTGTATCGTTCTCGCTCGAGGTGATCAGAAAACCGGCGGTTGACATTGGGTGACCCGACGGGGCCCCAACCTCTTCCGTGGCCGAGTTCCCCGCCCTCCCCCGGACCTAGAGTCCACTTGGTTGGTGCATCAGTGTATGTGAACAAAGTGTGTCTTGAAAATGTCTGATAAAATTAAAGCAGCGATAGATGGCTGGCAAAAACTACCCCATGACACATTAGGCAGGGTCCTGCACAAAGCCCTAATGTTAAGAGCATACAGGACTCTGCCCGGAGAAAGAAATAAATTGGAAAAGAAAAATTAATTAGTGATTTGGGCACATGAAATGCAGGAAGAAGGCCTGCTAGGGGCGTGGACTGATCCACCACCCAGCACACAACTACTAGAACAATATGAGGCACAAGCCCGCGTTAAAGCAGCTAAGGTGGGAGAAAAAGTTGGACAGACGGGATGTCTAACAAAGAAATCACAGACACAAAAAGCAGAACGAGAGGCAGACAGACAGGCCACCATGGCCGTCTGGTTTTTCGAAATGTTACAGACTATGCCGAAAACGCCGAAACCAACTCAGCCAGAAACAAAGCAGAAAAGCAGAAAAGAGCAGGATAAAGCAACCAAAGTAAAGGAGGAAGAAGCTGAAAAATGGGGGCCCAAACTAGGGGACAAGATATACAGGCCCCTCTAATGACTGTTAAAAGAGGGGTCATAGGTGGAAGCATCGCCCCACACAATGCCAAAGACGCTCCCGTCACTCAAGCAGACCTGGAGCAGAAACTCGCGCTGATAAGCAAACACATGAACGAGAACGTAATGCAAAAACCAGACAGTAGGAATAGAGGGGACGAAGAGTGGAAAAAGATGGCTGAGGGAAAGAAGATAAAGCAAGAAACAGCAACTAAAGCTAAGACTGGGAAAAAGAAAGTTGTACAAAATATAGACAGTAAGAGGGAGGATAATACAAGTGATTCAGAAGGAAACAGCACAGGAAGTGATTAAATGGCTGGTTAAAGAACTCATGCCCAGATATGGGTTGCCAAGAACCATCAGATCAGATAATGGTACCCACTTCACAAGTGAGGACCTTCAGAAGGTTGAGGAAATGTTTGGGATCAAACACAAATACGGCTCAGTCTATCACCCTGCCTCCCAGGGACTGGTGGAAAGAGCAAATAGGACAATCAAGGAACAATTGGGGAAATTATGTGGCGAACTAAGCCTGAAATGGCTAGACGCCATACCATTGGTACTGTTCAACATGAGATCTCAACCAAATGCAGCACATGGGTTAACCCCTCATGAGGTGCTAACGGGTAGAAAAATGCCATGTCCATTCACCACTTGCCCTACCACAGACGGACACACTCTTATAGGACAAAGAGAAGAGATTGGTGATTATGTAACAATGCTTAACATAGCGGTGAAGTGTTTGTCCTCACAGGTACAGGAAGCACTTCTGCATGATCCAGACGACGTCGTCCCACCACCGGTGGAAATAGGGGAATGGGTGTTGAGGAAACAACACCAACGAAATTGGAGTGAACCACGTTGGCTCGGACCATTCCAAGTGGCCCGAGCTACAGACTACTCCCTGAAAGTCTGGCTGCAAACAGACAGACTAAGCAACTGGTGGCACAAGACTCAGTGCTGCAAAACAGACGCTCCGACCGAGCGGACACTGACTGACATTAGAAAAAACCTGAAGGACCTTGACAGTGACTACGACAATCCCAACGAGACCTAGACATGAGACAGGAAATCCATTTAGGCTACTCGGATGTGACAGACTCCAAGGACTGATCACCCTATGGTGTCTCTCACTGATGATAGCAGGACCGCTGTTGTGGTGGAAAATGGCTCAGGCCTCACGAGAACGATCTAACCTGGAGTCAATTCATATTAAGAGACCTGGAACCCCACTAACTGATATCGCTAACGATACCAATCTGACCCAATTACACCATCACATAACTAAAAGAGCAGTCAACACAGCTCTAAGGGATAAATGTTTATCAATTTACGGGGGAATAGAACTAAATTATACTACAGGGAAAAGCTACACTTTCCAATTCGACCAAACACGGTGCCTGATGGCACACTTACCAGGGCATTGACAGGTCTAAAGATGCTCTCAGACGAGCTCCAAGAACATTCAGGAGTAAATGACCCATTTGGAAACTGGATGTCAAAATGGTTCGGCAAATGGGAAAATTGGCTGTCCTCTCTGGCCGGACCCATATTGGTCATAATATTAGTGTTGATTATTGGAGTTTGTTTCTGTATACCTATGTACAAGGCCTTATACATTCAATGCATGGACAAACACATGAAATCTAGTATAACATCCCTCCCCCTGCCCTACCAGATGACAGAAGTAGAATTGCTCAGGCCTCTCAACCCAGACGGAGAGAGCCTGTTAAAAGGTGAGATAGGGACTTTTAGGGAGGATAACCACTCTCTCAACAGTTACCATTCTGGGATGTTCGGTATGGACCATCCCCCACGAGACGAAGGGGGCCTAGAGGGACCGGACCTCAGCGAGTTGGATTCGGATGACCCAGACAGCCCACTGGACAGCCCTGTCTGAAAGAGGATCCGTAAAGCATGCATTCTGCGTTTATGTCTCTATGCTTGTAGAAACGGCCTAGCCTCCCTCAGTTAACTACACTTTGTTTACTTATATACAACTCTGCTGTGTGCAATGAAGAAATGCTTGCTGCTTGTATTTCGCACCTATGTACCCACATGCTACACATAGGCCTTGCAGGTCATTGACGAAGCCACAGTGGTGCCTTGCAAGGATGCCTGGGGGACATCCCACCCTGGGGTGGAACCAATGACCGAATACTGATATAGATACCCACGCACCACACTTAAAATATTATGTGAGGTGATAAATCACCTCAACAGGGGGACTAAAGGAGCTGGGCCTGAGAGTAGGAACATTGTACGCCGGCCTGATAGAGACGGCCTTGGAGTAGAAACACTATGTGCACCCACCTCATTAGGACGGCCTTGGAGCAGGAACGCCATGCACATAAATCTGATTAGGACACGCGCTACACCTGCAAGACATATAGGACGATCTACAAGAAGCGTCCACCTCTTCGGATGGACTCGAAGGTTCACCGATCCTCCCCAAAGCCGACACTGTTAGCAGAAGTCAGGGTGAAAGTGCTGGTAACCTCTCCCCTAGGTCATAGATGAACTAGCCGGACGATCACAATTCCCGGCCAGAAGTAGACGTAGACGGAGAACCGAGGGGCGGACGACTAGACAGACCAACGTATTAACAGATATAACTATGAATGACAGTCAGGAAGACAAGGGGAACAAGGGTTATAATGGGAATAATGACTATGATGGTATGCCTTTGTTTAGGGTTGTGGGCCCTGGATCAGTCCCTTCTAAGAGCCAAAAGAGATGAAGTGAAAAGGGGGGAAGAGTTCAGGTGCAGTCAGGGACCAGGCAGGAGAAGGGGGTGGTACAACTCGTGGGTTAATTGGACCCATCCAGTAGGCACCACTGCCACATATCAGGTAAGGCTTTGCGACCTGTTCCCGTGTCCAGAAGGTTAGGAAGATTATTGGAAAAAACAGCCAGTCTACATATGCCAGAAGGTGTTGTGGCCCAGCTGTTATAAATGGTCTTATGTAGACGCATACACAGGGGACATAGGGAGTCACCGCAAAGAAGATTACGGCAAGTACATAAAAGTGCAGTTAGGGGGGGACGGTAAGACCCTCATGATATCCATAGAGGGCACGGTAGATCAGCAGAAGGGTATTGAGTTCGGTTTGGCCGGACATGCATTTACAGATGTTGACAAGCACCGGAGAGGCAAGGGGTTGGTGAAGCTGTGCCCATTTAAAGGTGTGAACGACACCCTGTATACCATCGGGCTCGATGTCGCGGGTAGGGATCCCCAGAGTTTCTTTCGAGTCACCTGGGTGGATCAAAGGCACGAGGATCCCGTGGTAAAACGGGTCGACCCTCATCGTATTAACCCAACTGACAATAGTGTATTATGCCACCGGGTATGCGGGACGGAATATGTGGCTGGAGTGGCTCTCCGCCACCGCTGCAGAACGTGGTATGGAGGGGTGTGTAGCCTGCTCTTCGGCCCGACCCGTTCTTATTACCGTCCCTGCACCAACTCATGTGGACGACGCCGGTGGGTTTCACTGCCTGATGGCCATGATGATGAACCCAGTGCCCGTTAACTGCTCTGGCCTCTCCCTGATCTACCCGGTGGTCGGTAAGAAGGGAAAAGAGGATTTGGTCCCGTCCGTTTTTGTCCCGGTTAAAAGTAATTTTACTTGCTTCCTGAATAACAACCACACAGGTACCGACGTAGGCACTATTCCCTCAGACTGGTGCTGCCGCACGGTCAATACGACAGGCTGGGGTAATGTCACCCGTCTCACACGTCAGCGGGCCGGCCTATTCTGGTACTGCGGGGGTATTACCCTCCACACTAGGTTGCCATCCGACTGGATTGGGCACTGCGCTCTGGTCCGTCTGTCCCTCCCGGTCACCCTGATCGGTTTACACCGTTCCCAGGAGTCCGGCCATCGGCCGCGCAGGGACACGTCTCCCCAAGATTTCGACTTGTCCAAAGGCGGCCCCACGTATATCGACGCTATCGGGGTGCCCCGGGGGGTTCCGGATGAGTACAAACTGGTTGACTAGGTGGCCGCCGGGTTTGAAAACATGCCCCTAATCAGTGCACTCTTCCCGGTGCTCCCCCACAAGAATGTGGATCGCATTAACTATATCCACTACAATATCCTGAGACTGGCTAACCTGACCAGGGATGCCGTAGCAGGCTTGTCTGACCAGTTGGCGGCTACCTCCCTTATGACCATACAGAATAGGATGGCCCTGGATATGCTCCTAGCCGAAAAAGGGGGTGTTTGCTCTATGTTTGGGGACCAGTGTTGTACTTTCATTCCCAATAACACCGCCCCAGATGGATCTGTTACACGAGCCCTCGAGGGTCTGAGGGCATTATCACAGACCATGCATGAGCACTCTGGGATTACCAACCCGTTTGAAAGATGGCTCGCTTCCCTATTTGGCAAGTGGAAGGGTATTGTAATGTCCCTCCTCCTTTCCCTCGGCGTATTCCTGGCTATACTAGTTACTTGCGGTTGTTGTTTCATACCCTGCCTGCGTTCCCTGGTAAACCGGCTCATCATCACGGCTATTGAGCGTAAAGACGGGGAACTACCGCCCCCTATGATGCCCCTGTTAGCCCTGAACCCTGTAGATCCGGAGTTAGAAGCCTTTTAGTGATCTCCTTAGAGGAGATCAAAAGGGGGAATTGTTGATTGATATTACATATAATCCGAGTGTATTTGTATCACTATGTATGTAACCAAGGTATTATTTGTATTACTCTGTATGTAACCAATGTGTGTAACCAGAACAGAGGGTGAAGGAAGACTCATTCATGTCGATGAAATATATTACATGCCTCGCACGGAATGTGGGGGGTTGCCGTCCTCTGAGGCCTTGGGAAAGATACCGTGTCTGGTGCAAGGAGGGCCCCCGATAAGAGTTGCAGGATGAGCACTCCCTAAAGCTCAACCATGAAAGGGATTATTGACCAAACATAGTGGACAGGAAAATCAAGGTCATGTGTGATGAATGAACAAGGGAGGTTTAGCATATAAAGAAGCACACACACAATAGAAAGTCAGACACATACGACGGATTGGCAGAGTGTGTCTCCAGATCTGTACTCAATATAATCATTTTAATCTCCTAAGACGTGGTGGCTGTTTTTCTTCACACCAACGGACCCGGGGACGAGGAACACGGAGGGGTTTTCCCGACAGTAGGTAGGCAACAGAATAGACCGCCGCGCCACACGCGAATATTTTTTTCCTAGGGTGAATCCGGAGAGTTCCCGCCCTCAGGTGAAAGGATTGGCCAGATCGGCCTGTCAGTCAAGGCCGATGCGAACGCGCAACAACCCTAACCCCGGCCACGTTTGCAGCCAAGCTTGCATGGATAAGTAGACAGGCACGTTGGCGCTTGGCTAACAGCTGGGACCTTTTAGTCGACTGGGTAACGTTGTTGTCGTTCGCGTCCCGGCTGTGGCGACGGTTCCCGGACTGCCCCTCTCAATTCGCTACAATATTGTAACGTGCGTGGATAAGTAGACACGCTGGCCGCTGGCTCGCGGGTCTGACCCTTTAGTCGAGCGGTTAGCGATGCGGGTTCGCTTCCCGGCCCGCGGCACTTCCTGCGGTTGCGTTGTCCCTACGCGAATTCGCTACAATATCTCCTGCGTGACCCCTTCTTAAGGTGGAGAACAGAACCCAAAACTCAACACTTCTCCACCCGCACGACACCAACTGCTGCTGCTGGTGGAGGAAAGCAGCGCGACCAGAAAGGAGGAAGTTGTAACGTCTGGTTTCACGCTGACCGCCAAATTACAAGCGTCCCCATTTTACACCAGGATGCACCTTGCTCCCTTCACTCCACGTGTCACGCTGATCAGAACAGCTGTGCGCGCGAATAAATGGCGTAGGATTAATTGGTTTCATGTAAATGGTACAAACCTGATCTGTACAACCGTATTTCAGGTTTATAAACGGCATCCAGCAGCTTCCTCAGGCGATGGTTTTCCTTCTTCAGACGAGAGATTTCCGCCTCAGAAGAAGCGAGCCGTCTTTCGAATTCCGCAGCTCTTTCGGTGACGGGCTGATCCATCATTGACCTCAGCGATTCTAAGCGAAACGTTCTCACACAACGCGCCTTCCCAAAGTCACGGACGGTCGCAGTGAAAACAAGCCGCGGTTAATTGAAATCGTCACGTGTCCGGCACAACCTGCTCGTTCCGCTTCTGCTTTCGCTGCGTCTTCTTCGCTTTCTTCTTCTTATTCTTCTTCTTCTTCGTCTTTGTGTTTATTGGCGGTTGGCAAACAACGAATTGGTGCATCACCGCCGCCAACGGGTACGGAGTGTAGATCAGAACATATAATATTTACGCTATGACCCCCTCCCCCCACCCAAAAAACAAAACAAAAAACAAAACCTCAAAGCTTGTTAATTAAATTAGTTACTCTAAGAAACTGAAACAAGATTTTATAACACTCAGTTGAGTTCTTCTGTAGAATATCTACTAAATTAAATTATACTTTTATTTTGCTGAGGTGTTGAGTCAGACGCCTTCTTTCTGCCTCATATGTCTGACAATATATCATACCACGCTCTATTGTTTCTTCTTGTCCACAGGAGTCACATCTGCCTGGATTGTGTTTGCCTGGTTTGAAAAGTGTACTGTTTAGTCCAGTGTGTCCAAATCTGAGTCTTGACATTATCATCTCATCTCTCCTGTTCCTTCCTGCACACCTCATGTCTCCCACTTTCCTTTGAACTCTGTAAAACCACCGTCCTTTCCTCTCTTCCTCCCGTTGCTTTTGCCACCTTTCCTCCAGTCTGTGCTTAACGATGCTCTTTATTTCTGTCTTGCTTAAAGTAACTACCAAATCAATGTGATTACGTTTTGTAGCCTTCTTTGCAACCTTATCTGCTGCTTCATTTCCTTCAATGCCAATGTGTGCCGGTACCCATAAAAATGATACTGTAATACCCATCATTTGAGTCCTATATAATTGTCACGTATCAGGAAAGAACCCAAAAGCAGACGGGACAACCAGGTAAGGGAAGAATCAAGTCTTTATTGAAGTGACCGATCTCAGGGGTAGAGCAGGAGCTGGCTCAGTGGCAGGTAGACGGGCAGGCAGGCAGAAGTCCATGAATGGCGACGTTCCAGCGAAGACTGGTCCACAGTGGAGGCCTTTTAAGGGAGAGCGGCGATTGCTTTGATGGCCAGCTGGCGTACCGGGGCGAAGGAAGGGGGGGTCAGCAGGTGTCAAGGGCGATCGCTTTGATGTCAAGGGCGAGAGGCTGTGACAGTAATGTTTGTTGTACCTGTATTAAAATGCCTGGTCTGCTGTCTGAATGGCTGTATTGTAAACTGGCTAGTGGTGAACTTGAGGCTGCACAAATCATTTCTCTCAACGGTCTCGTTTCCTCGATTCACTGCACTGCTAACAATACTGCTATGATTATGATATTTCCTCATTGATCCTTTTCCCTACTTTAATATGAAATTCTGGAACAATAAATGCTACTCCTACTTTACTTACTGAACTCTTCCGTATAAATCTGGAATCAGGAATCAGGAACAGTTTATTGTCATTTCTTTCGTGTACGTGCGTGCACAAAAGAAACAAGATTTCGTTTCACCCAGCCCACAGCAGTGCGACGCAAAAGCTGAAAACACACAGAGAAAACAAAGAATAAAAACAACAACAACACAGTCCACTCAGTGCAACACAGTCCAAAAAACAAACAACAAGAAAACATCACTGTCCAGGAGAGCGAACGCCAGCCAGGATGACTGTCGGAAGTGCTGGTCTGCATGGGCTAGCAGTTAGCTTAGCCTGCCCCGCTGTCGAGGGCGCACCGCCCGCCCTCGGGGCTTCCTCTTCGGGTGCAGCTCCAGGCAAGGCCGTGGTCCCTGGGCCCACCGATCACAGCAGACCAGACTCCCTCGGCCGATCCAACGCCAGCTCTCCCAGCCAGGTACCTTTGGCACACCTCCCCGCACTCCCCACGACGACACTAAAACACGGCGAACGCTTGGCGAGGCCGCCGCCAGACCGCCCTCGGTGTTGCCGGAATTGCCAGTCTGCACGGGCTAGCAGTTAGCTTAGCCTGCCCCGCTTCCGCGTCCCGTCAGTCCGCCCTCGGTGCTTCCTTTTCGGGCGCAGCTCCAGGCAAGGCCGTGGTCTTTGGGCCCACCGGACGCGGCAGGCCAAGCTCTCCCAGCCAGTAAACGAAATTCATAAACGACACAAACCTAGACACAGACATGAACAAAGACACTGCATAGTCGGTACTGGGTGAAGCCGCTGCAAGCGTCTCTCCGCGCCACCATCTTCCTGTATATGTGATAACCACAGTGAGCAGTTGCTGGTATTCACTGAAATTTATTCGTCGTTATGCATGCTTACACTGTATGTGAAAGTCAGGGGATCATATCAGGATCATATCAGGGATGTGTGGTGGAGCGGGGGTTACCACTGTAACCGGTTACTTTCTTGCCCGGTGCGGGATTCGATACGCGGTGTACTGCACCACAAGGCGACATCACTAACCGCTCGACTAAAGGGTCAGACCCGTTAGCTAGGGGCTAACGTGTCTTATTAGTAGTTTACACCACCTTTGTCTCATCCAAAAACTGGACACCAACACTGAATGCCCGCTCGCTAACACGTTCCGCCATCAGATGTTTGACACATGTTTGACGATGCAGGTGAGTGACGTACAGTGCAAGTAGATCGAACCCAGCTGATGGGTAGTGTGTGTCTAAAACCGCTGATCTTATCAACAGGACTGTAAAGGGAGGTTGACTGATGGTTAAAATAAAGCCCACTACTGCAGGACACTTGGTCATGTGATGTGGGCTAACATAGTGTTGTGGTGACCCACATCTATATAACTAGAGACATTCACCTAAGAGGACGGTGTACCTTTAAGGGAAGTGGCGAGGGGTCAGATAATGCACTTCCGCTTCCGGTACACGGTTCAGTGTCGTTGTCGAATGTATGACATGCAAAGTTGGAGCTAATAAACTACCTCGACTACGTCTACGCTCACGTCTCCTGTCTCGTTGTTTTCTAACTCCACAGTGTATGCTAATATGACCGAACGAACGAACTTTCCCTCCAAAAAATCTACTCCTTGTATTTTCACAATGTGTGTGTGGTGTGTGGTGTGTGTCTGTGTGAGAGTCTATAAACGGCCAAACAAAAGCACTTGGGGCCTCGATTCTTTTCGGAGGTTATTGGGGATGATCAGGGGCACCTATAAAAAAAATAGCAGGAAACTAAAATTATGCATAAATATGCAAAATATGCATTTTCCTAAAAAGGGCTGAAAACCACTTTTCTCGGCATTTCAGATGATTCTGAGCATATTTGATTTTTTCACCTACGTATATAAAAAAAATTTCTGGGACTTAGAAATGTTTCGGCATTATGCAAAATAAATGCATTTTTGCAAAAATGCACTTATGATCCTCATTTTTTTCGGGAGGTGGTAGGTATTGTTCCAGGGAGGACCAGAAAAATAGCGGAAAATTAAAACAATTATACTAATTATGCAAAATATGCATTTCCTAAAAATGGCTAAAAACCACTTTTCTCGGCATTTCAGATGATTCTGAGCATTTGAGGGGAGGGAGTTGGAGTGGGGGGGTGTAAACCACTTTTCTCAGCATTTCAGATGATTCTGAGCATTTGAGGGGAGGGAGTTGGAGTGGGGGGGTGTAAACCACTTTTCTCAGCATTTCAGATGATTCTGAGCATTTGGGGGGAGGGAGTTGGAGTGGGGGGGTAAACCACTTTTCTCAGCATTTCAGATGATTCTGAGCATTTGGGGGGAGGGAGTTGGAGTGGGGGGTGTAAACCACTTTTCTCAGCATTTCAGATGATTCTGAGTATTTGGGGGGAGGGAGTTGGAGTGGGGGGTGTAAACCACTTTTCTCGGCATTTCAGAGGATTCTGAGCATTTGGGGGGAGGGAGTTGGAGTGGAGGGTGTAAACCACTTTTCTCGGCATTTCAGATGATTCTGAGCATTTGGGGGGAGGGAGTTGGAGTGGGGGGGGGTTTAGGGGCAGGGGGGGAGGCGGTTAGCTGGCAGGATGAAGAGGAGGGAGATTTAGACGGGTGGATCACCAAACCGCTACATTGTAGCGGGGTTCTTCCAGTAAATCTGATATAAGCAACTTATGAAGTTGCCGCTCAGCATGCCAAATGAACATCAAAGTATACGCGATAAACGGAAAAGCGGTTAAAAGTACAAAGAAACGGTTTCACGTTTCATATTTTAGCGCCTACCGCTTTAACTTGCCGGCGCGGGGCATGCTGGGAACTGTCGACGTGGACGTGAATCACGTGATCGCGTGGCGGCGCGTGGCATGCTGGGAACTGTCGACGTGGACGTGAACCACGTGATCGCGTGGCGGCGCGGGGCATGCTGGGAACTGTCGACGTGGACGTGAACCACGTGATCGCGTGGCGGCGCCATCAGCCGGCGTCGGCAACTCTCGACGGCTCTGCGTGCACGCGTTGGAAACTTTCCTGCTGCGGTGTAATTACAGCATTCCAAAAATACCTCTGAAACTTTCTCACTTCCATCAACAGGTCCTTTTAGCGTGGCCATTGATATACAAACACAATTTCTCTCCACAGAGTTGTTTCATCCGGAACAACTGTAATATTGTTTATAAGAACAAAACATTGTTTTTGGACAGATGGTTTAACAATGGTCTTGTTTTAGTTGGTCAATTGTTCAAAAAAGATGGGCTGCTATATAATTACTCTGAATTTCTAATGAGATATAATGTACCAGTAACGCCTAGAGAATGTTCGGTGGTATTTGATGCTATCCCTTCTGGTATGTGCATGTTATTCAGGTCCTCTGGCAGCTCTCCTCTCATATCATTCAACCCTCCTGATGTGTCACAGTCTCCTCTTGGTCCTGTCTGCTCCTCATCGTGTAAACTTCTGAACTCCAGAATAAGAGCCATTTTTTGGAACAACTTTGTGAATGATGTTGAATGGAAGAAAGTTTGGTCGTTACCACAAAGATTTTTTTAACAAACAAAGTCAAAGAGATTTCATTTGAATTGCTACACAAATTCTACCCTGCAAAACAATATTTATCAAAGTTTAAAAATGATATAGATACTGAATGTGCTTTTTGCCAAATGCATCCTGAAACATGTGTCCACTCATTCTGGTCATGTCAGTTCACTTATCAATTCTGGAGAGACTTCCACAAGTTTACCGCTGATTTTGTCTTTTCTGATTTTCACCTTTACTATAAGAATGCTATTTTTGGTTTTCATAATTTTAATCACATAGATGGTGATGCATTCTTTTTTATAAATATGCTTTTATTTTTAGCCAAGTTTCATATACATAAATGTACATTCTCCAACAGAAAGCCTGAACTCTTCGCACTTAAAAAAGAAGTTGAACAATATATAAGGACAATCTCTACTTCAAAAAACACAAAGGCTTTAAAAACTATCAACATCTGCAAATCTCTGAATCTGTTTGCATAAAATATGATCTCGCCTTTATCTACTTATTTTTTTCTGTTATTTATTTTTTATAATTTACTTTCTCTTTTGTGTCTTTATTGTTTTTTTTATCTTCAATCTATTGTTTTTGTGGTGTCTCGTGTGTCTGTTGCTCTGTTTGAATGTATTTGAAGTATCAATAAAGTAAGAAAAAAAAAAAACCGTTGGAAACTCCACTTCCCAGGGTTCTTTGCGTTACGGCGGCGGACATCACTCCCAGCATGCAACGGGCTGCGCCGGACACGTGACGACTTCAGCGGCCGTCCCCCGTTGTGCGAGAGGGTTCCGTGTGGACCCGCTTCGGATCGGATATGGACCGGCCCGTCACAGAAAGACCTGCGGCGCTTGAGAGACGCCTCGCGTCTTACGAGGCGGAAATCGCTCGTCTGAAGAAGGAGAACCGTCGCCTGAGGAAGCTGCTGGACGCCGCTTATAAACCCGAAGTACGCTTGTACAGAGCAGGTGTGTACCGTTCACATGGAAACCCAACTCATCCCGCGCCATTTTGTCGCGCGCGCGAAAGCGGTTCCGATCAGCGTTGACGCGCGGAGTGAAGGTGTGGTGTATTGGATCGAAGGGAGCCAAGGTGGTTCCTGTAAAGCGGGGGACCAGACCTGACAACTTCCGCCTTTCCGGTCGCGCTGCTTTCCTCCTCCACTGGCAGCAGCAGTTGGTGTCGTGCGGGTGGAGAAGTGTTGAGTTTTTGGGGGGTTCGGTTCCCCACCTTAAGAAGGGGGTCACGCGGGAGATGTTCTGCATACAAACGGGTTATTTACTCTTACACGCAGCACGGGGAAACCGCTCGCGTGACGTCACCCAGAACCAGAACCCGCCGTAGAGGACGTGTCGCGAGGCGACACGTCCTCTACGGATACACACCGAGTCCAGTTGCGCTTGATTCACCTCCTTTGGGTAACCATGACGACCTGGATGAATGAGAACGTTCACAGACAACAAATCTACACTTTATAAAAACAAGTCTGGGTTTCTGCAGAACTGGTATGACGACAAAATGATGTTGGTGGGTCGGCTCTTCAACAAGGAGGGTCCTTTACTGAAAGAACCCGCTGTCGTGATGATGCTGTTTCTGCTGAAGTCTGCATGCTCCTTAAAAATGCCCCCCCCCCCTGTGGATTTAGACGACCCTCCCTTGTTGAACGCAGCTGACACAACATCTGGAAAACCTGTTTCGCTGCATCTCATAAAAATGACAACATAGCTATTCGTGCTTTGTTCCGACAAGATGTAGTCTCTGTACCATATGGCATTCTTCACTGTGGGGGGGGGGGGGTAAACTTATTACTAATATCTGCTGGAAAAAGGTTTGCATGCTACCACATACATACATAACAAAATAAAAGAGGTTTCCATTAAATTATTACACAGGTTTTACCCAACGAGTCAGCACCTGAGCAGATTTGGAAAAACTATGCACTTTGTGCAAAACTCCAAATTGAGACGGTCGCACATTTATTTTGGGACGGCGCCTTTTCCAGAAAACTCTGGAAGGAACTAAATTCTTTTATTATGTCTAAAGTCTGTAATAATTTTTTACCTTAAAGTCAGGCAAATGGGAATATGTATTGTTGGGTTTCCATGACACAAATGGTAAAAGTAACAAGTTTTACTTAATAAATCTTGGGTTTTTTTTTGTTGCAAAATTTCGCATCCATAAAAGAAAAATTTGAAATAATAAACCATTATTTGCTGCTTTAATTGTAGAAATTGAGAAATATATAGTATCTATCGTTTCCAGAAGCACAAGTAGAAAAGCAGTCAAAACATATAATGCTTGCTTACATTTATAACATTTTCACTTAAAGTGCACTTTTAATTTACCCCCTGGCAAAGGTGTTTTTTTAATTTTTGTTCAGCATTATTATTATCATTATTATTGTTAATACTAGTTAATTACTAATTTTCTTTATTTACTTTGCTTATGACCATCGAATGTGAAGGCGTAAGGTTGTTTACTGCTGATTTTTCTAATGACATATGTACAACGTTCCTGTATCGTTTGTATTCTTTTCGATTAAAAAAAAAACAATACATGTGCATGAAAAAACAAAAACAAAACAAGAACGCAGTCATAAACCATACAGTAAGGGAACATACAATTCTGGCAAACCGTATCCCACAACTTAAAGAGAGAGAGAGTGACATGCCCTTTCTGAACACATTTTTTAACATTGGGAGTTTCGGTACCGCCTGTCACTTGTTATTTACGATAAATGTCGGAGAGCAAGAGGGAGATCCTCTGTGAGGATTACAGTTTCGAGGAGGAGGAGTCGGTGATACAAATAACTTAAATAGATAGATGATAGATATTTAGATAAATACATAGCTAGACAGATAGATAGATAGACAGATAGAAAGACTATATAGAAGTATTATAGAGTAAATAATAATATTAGACCTGTTTTAATATTAAGAGGTTTTGTACAATGCTGTGATTGCAACTATTCCCCAATCCTCTGTTAATAGTACACATGGCTGTTGTAATTCTAGTTAATGTTCACAGCAATTTGTATATGAAACCAATCGTTGGTTTCGGTCATTATGCAACTGTGCTGGTTGTAAGGTTGGGGGGTACCTGTAGTCTGTTGAGACTGATGAAGTTACTTAGATGAGTCATGAAATATTCCTCCCACTAAACGTTGTGTCCAGATGAACTAATTCAACTTTCTGGGATTTCCTTACCTGGATTATTGAGCATGCATCAAGATGTTCAAGTTGTTATTGCTCATAACTTCATGTAAAGCATCAAGTAATGCTTTTTTTTTCTCACCTCCAGACTTCCAGCAGCTCTTAGTTTCTAAGGAGGAGGTTCACTCTGTGAAGCAGGAGTGGAGCCCCAGTCTGAGCCAGGAGGAGCCAGATCTCCCACACATTAAAATGGAACAGGAGAAATTCTTGATCAGCGATGAGGGAGAGCAGCTTCAAAAACAGGAGGAGGCTGATATCAAGTTTCGGATCACTCATGTCCCTGTAAAGAGTGAAAGTGTTGAAGAAAAACCTCACTGCTCACAGCTTCATCAAGTCCAAACTGAACAGGACAAACAGGAAGAGTCTTCAGACAGCACTTCAAGTGAACAGATGAAAACAGAACCTGATGGAGAGGACTTTGGACAGCTAGAACCAGCCAGTAACCTAGATCAGGATGGTGATTTAGAATCAACTAGCAATGGTGAGTCCATTCCTTCAGACTTTTGTGAAAATGAGACTGAAGACAGCGATGACTGGAACAAAATTAGAGAACCTCGGTCTGGTGTGGTTAAAAAAGATAACAATGAAATTAGTCATCAGAGATCTATTGAGAAAAAAACGTTCACTTGCTCAGTCTGTGGTAAAAGGTTTTCTCAAAACAGAAGTATGCAGGTACACATGAGAACACATACTGGAGAGAAGCCATTTAGTTGCACGCTCTGTGGCAATGGTTTTAATAAAAGCGGACATTTGAAGACACACATGAGAATGCATAGTGCAGAGAAGCCATTCACTTGCTCAGTTTGTGGTAAAGGGATTTCTCAACGAGGAAATATGCAGGCACACATGCGAACACATACAGGAGAAAAACCCTTTAGTTGCTCAGTCTGTGGCAGTGGTTTTAGTAGACGTGAACATTTGAAGACGCACATGAGAACACATACAGGAGAGAAGCCATTCACCTGCTCAGTTTGTGGTAGAGGGTTTTCTCAAAGTGGACATGTGCAGGCACACACAAGAACACATACAGGAGAAAAACCCTTTAGTTGCTCAGTTTGTGGCAGAAAGTTTTATCGAAGAAGAGATATGCAGGCACACATGAGAATACATACAGGAGAGAAGCCATTCACTTGCTCAGTTTGTGGTAAAGGGTTTTCTCAAAATGGAACTATGCAGGCACATAAGAGAACACATACAGGAGAGAAACCCTATAGTTGCTCAGTCTGTGGTAGTGCATTTTATCGAAGAGGAGAAATGAATAGACACATAAAAACACATATAACAGAAAAACACTTTAGTTGCTCAGTTTGTGGCAATGGTTTTAGTAGAAGGGAACATTTGAAGACACACATGAGAATACATACTGCAGAGAAGCCATTCACTTGCTCAGTTTGTGGTAAAGGGTTTTCTCAAAAAGGAAATATGCAGATACACATGAGAACACATACATGAGAGAAGCCAATTAGTTGCACAGTATGTGGCAATTGTTTTAGTAGAAGCGAACATTTAAAGACACACGAGAACACATACAGGAGAGAAACCTTTCACCTGCAGACTGTGGTACTGGCTTTAGTAGAAGCGAAATTTTTGGGGGAAAAAGCACATTAGAATACATACAGGAGAGAATCCGTTCGTTTGCTCAGTATGAAACATACCTGTAAATAAATGTTGTATCCAGATGAATTGATTCAACCTTCTTTGGTTTTCTTACCTGGATTATTGAGCATGCATCAACACATTGCTCAGTTTGTGGTAAAGGGTTTTCATAAAATGGAAATATGCTGGCACACATGAGAACACATACCAGAGAGAAGCCCTTTAGTTGCTCAGTCTGTGGTAGTGCATTTTATCGAAGAGGAGAAAGGAATAGACACATAAAACACATACAAGATTAAAACACTTTAGTTCAGAATCAGGAACAGTTTATTGTCATTTCTTCTCTCTCGTTTCATCTCTTCTCTCCAGTGCATACCTCTACCTCTCCAGGCTCTCCTCAACCTGCACCCTACTCTTGCTACAGATCACAATGTCATCCGCAAATACTATCATAGTCCCCAGAGACTCCTGCCTAATCTCGTCCGTCAACCTGTCCATCACCACTGCAAACAAGAAAGGGCTCAGAGCCGATCCTTAATGTAATCCCACCTCCACCTTGAACCCATCTGTCATTCCAACTGCACACCTCACCACTGTCACACTGCCCTCATACATATCCTGCACCACTCCTACATACTTCTCTGCATCACCTGACTTCTTTATACAATACCACACCTCCTCTCGTGGCTCCCTGTCATATGCTTTCTCTAAATCCACGAAGACACAATGTACCTCCTTCTGACCTTCTCTGTACTTCTCCAACATTCTCAAAGCAAACATCACATCTGTGGTGCTCTTTCGTGGCATGAAACTCTAGTGCTGCTCGCTGATCATCACCTCTCCTCTTAACCTAGCTTCTATTACTCTTTCCCATATCTTCATGCTGTGGCTGATCAACTTTATACCTCTGTAGTTGCTACAGTTCTGCACATCGCCCTTATTCTTGAAGATCAGTACCAGTATACTTATTCTGGACTCCTCAGGCATCCTCTCACTTTCCAAGATTGCGTTAAACAATCTAGTTAAAAACTCCACTGCCATCTCTCCTAAACATCTCCATGCCTCCACAGGTATGTCATCAGGACCAACTGCCTTTCCACTCTTCATCCTCTTCATAGCTGCCTTCACTTCCTCCTTGCTAATCCACCCACCGCCCTCCCTGATTCACTATCCCCACATCATCCAACCTTCTCTCGCTCTCATTTTCTTCATTCATCAGCTCCTCAAAGTACTCCTTCCACCTTCTCAACACACTCTCCTCACTTGTCAGCACATTTCCATCTCTATCCTTGATCGCCCTAACTTGCTGCACATCCTTCCCAACTCGGTCCCTCTGTCTAGCCAATCGGTACAAGTCCTTTTCATCTTCCTTAGTGTTTAACCTCTCATACAACTCACCATACACCTTTTCCTTTCTCACCTCTGTCTTTGCTTTACGCTGCATCTCCTTGTACTCCTTTTGTCTGCTTTCTTCATCTCTCTGACTATCCCTCTTCTTCTTTGCCAACCTCTCCCTCTGCATACTTTGCTGTACTTCCTCATTCCTCCAATAAGTCTCCTTGTCTTCCTTCCTCTGTCCTGATGACACACCAAGTACCTTCCTAGCTGTCTCCCTCACTATTTCTGCAGTGGTTGCTCAGCCATCTGGCAAATCTTCACTACCACCCAGTGCCTGTTTTAACTCCTCCCTGAACTCCACACAAGCCTTCCTTCTTCAACTTCCACCATTTGATCCTTGGCTCTGCCTTCACTCTTTTCCTCTTCTTGGTTTCCAAAGTCATCCTACAGACCACCATCTGATGCTGCCTAGCTATGTTCTTCCCTGTCACCACCTTGCAGTCTCCAATCCCTTTCAGATCACGCCTTCTACATAAGGTATAGTTCACCTGTGTGCACTTTCCTCTACTCTTATACATGACCCTGTGTTCCTCCCTCTTCTTGAAATATGTACTCACCACGGCCATTTCCATCCTTTTCACAAAATCCACCACCATCTGTCTTTCCCTGGTATGCCCACCAGACTAGGCAAGTAAAATGGGGGTAATGGCATTTCAACCCCATTTGGGGTTGTCAATGGTGTCAGACAAGGGGGAATTCGGTCTCCAGTTCTCTACAATTTATACATTGATGATTTGTCCAAGCAGTTGAAAGCCTGTAACACTGGGTGCATGATTGGTAATGCCTTGGTGAACCATATTATGTATGCAGGTGACCTTGTCATTCTTGGTCCCTGTAGCGCTGGTCTCCAGCAGCTCCTTGATATATGTTGTGTGTCTGGTGTGCAGCATGATATCAAACACAATGCTAGTAAGAGTGTTGTCATTATCTGCAGAACCAAAGAGGTCAATTCTTTAAAATGTCCTGGTTTTAAATTGTCTGATAATATTCTTGGGGTGTGTAATAAGGTGAAATATCTTGGACATAATATTACTGGACAAATGACAGACGATGATGATATTTATAGACAATGCTGCATGATGTATGCACAAGCAAACACTCTGTCACGTAAGTTTGGTGTGTCTTCAGTTAGTGGGACGATGTCTCTGTTCAGAGCATATTGTTCACCACTTTATACTACACACCTGTGGTCACACTACATATTGTACACCACTTTGTACTGCACACTTGTGGTCACACTACATATTGTACACCACTTTATACTGCACACCTGTGGTCAAACTATAAAAAAGCAAATTTACAGAGGCTTTGAGTAGCTTGTAATGATGCAATGAGAGTACTACTAAAAAGACCTAGATGGTGTAGTGCAAGTGAAATGTCTGTGGCTACAGGAGTCAGTACCTTTCAGGCTCTTCTAAGAAATCTTATGTATAGTTTTATTTGCCAGTTCAGTGTCTCTGATAATGTAATCATCAAGAGTTTAACTAATTTAAGATTCAGTGCCACACGCTACCAATCCGGCAGTGGGACCACTGGTATAGCTGCCTTCTTGTAAGACATTGATTTGTTCCTTTTATGTCATTTTATTGTGTTTACGTTATGTATTGTCTAGGGGTTATCTTTTACCTATGGTTCTTATCTTTTATGGCTTTATTCTTTCTTCTTTTGTTTATTTTTTTTTCACCTTGTCTTTGTTATGGACCCTGAGTCGGCAATAAAGTTTTAAATTGAATTGAATGGGTTGAGATCGTATTTTCTAAAGTGGAAAAAGGGGGTTCTGTTAGGTTTTCTTTATGGGCAGCTGTGAGGAAGCTCCTTGGCTGTAAATATTTTTTTTAAAAAAGTTTTCTGGGAATATCATATTTTAATATGAGTTCTTCAGATGACATAAAAATACCTTCTTTGTGTACCTTTTATTTTTCACATCCTCCCTGGTGAACTTGATGTGGTTGTCCACAGAGTTGATGTGGTCAGTCAAATGCGGTACTTCCTGAGATTTAATTTTAACCCAGGTGTTGTCCACAGGTGAGACTGGGGAACCCATAGCACACCCATTTCTCTGCCTATAGTACTGCCCCTGTATGTAAAGTACGTGGACTGATGACACAGCCTCAGGAGCAGACGCACTTGGTCAGTATTAAGGGTGGTCCTATTGCTAAGGATGGGGTCGTTTTGCAATTTCATACGGACTACCTCCACTGCTTCATCAACAGGCACGCACATTAAGAGAGACTAAACATCATAAGAGACCATTTTTTGGTTCTCCATAATGATGTCCCTCACCTTATCCACAAAATCCATCGTGTTTTTAATATGATGTTCATGGCTGCCTACCAACAGGCAAGAAACTTAAGAGATATTATAGGTCACTGAGTTAACCATACAAACAATAGGCCGTAGTGGCACATCCTGTTTATGTATCTTAGGTAAACCATACAGACTAGGTGTAGCTTCCCCTGGTATAATCAAGGCTCAGCGTTTTCGGTTTTTACCGAAAAATACCCAGATTTTTTAAAAGGAGCAGATCGGTTCAAACTGATTTTCACCCAGATTTTATGTTTCCACAGATCCAAAAGTTGTTCCTGTTATGTAACAGTGTCCTCTTGTGGCGAAATTCGGCATGCTGGATGGCTTTGAAAAATAAAAACTGAAAACGCTGAGCCTTGGGTATAATCTATGGTACAAAAGTCTGTCAATAGCATTGTCCTGTTCTAACAGCTTCAGACAATCTTTCACCCTTTTCTTGTAACCACTGCTTGGATCTCATTTCAGGGGCTCACAAGTATTAACATTATACATTTCTCGTGATAGGCCTGTCTGGTTTGATACAGCAGTACATCTGGCTTTGTTCCCCGGAAGGTGGTGATGTTATTGTCCTTACTGAGATTCGTGAGAGCTTTCCTCTCGTCTCTACTGACGTTGGATGGTGGCGCCTTCGAATTTCTGAGGCAGGCTGAAACTTTGGTCCGCAGTTGCTTCGCTTGCGGGTCCGCGATGATGTTTTTACGGATCGTTGATTCTGTGGCTGTGGTCAGTTCCACTAGCGGGATTTCCCTCGGCGTGACAGCAAAATTCAGCCCCTTAGCAAGGATGTCAGTCTCCGCCTGGGTGAGTTGTCTGTCGGACAGATTCTTCACCCACTTGTCCACATCTCTGGCGTGTGTCTGGCATCCGTCTCTCTGTGTGCTGATGTCTCTGGCAGGCAGCAAGTAGGTCGAACTTCTTTTGCTGCCTGGTTTTCGATTTGTCGTGTTGAGCTAGACAAGCCTTATCCATGATCTTAATCAGTGTTCGAATTACCCCAAGGCTTTTGGGGGTGCCCACTAGTGTTTTGTGTGCGTGTATGTGTGTGTATGCTGGAGCGCAATATTTCAATATGATGTCATCAACACAAACGGTTCCACTATGCTTTTTGGGAGGCCCTAGTTCTACATTATTTGTAAAAGGTGTACATTAATTTATAAGGTGATGCTGGGTGACAACGGGGCATATACAGTATACAGTATATTATACAATAAGAAATACAAATACCACAATACACCTTTTAAAAATGTATCAGCCTTTTTTTATTTTTAACATTCTACAAATCATCCCATTTTAAGACATACAAATACCATTACCATATGCCTTTTTAAAATTATTATTTCATTTACAAATCATCACATTTCAAGCTGTCTGTCCCATTCATATCCAAGGTGTGCCAAAGCCATCATCGACTTACACCTATTGGATGTTGTCCCAAAGTGGCCTCTTTTCCTTTCTCTTGACATCTTTCCCTGGTTTCCATGAAGTTGAGAGACGATGGCCGACCTTCAGCCATGACTTCACGAAAGGTTTTGTGTTGAAATATTCCAATCGGGGTCCATTAATGTCCAAAAACAGAAGTGCGCTTAAACTCTGCTCCTGTAGACGGTTCCGCGTCTTGCGATCAATGTCACTGAGCACAGAGAAACCTCTTTCATACTCGACAGAGCTGGGTAGAAAAGTTTAAGCAGCAATAGCAAGTCTCCTCAGCATGCCCCCTTCAGTCCCCTGCAATTTCCAGTCTCTGTACTACTCCACAGCCTCCCTCGATGGCTCCCCAAGCAGTTTGGCTTGTTTGTGGACCTCTCGTTCACCAAACAGAACCAGCTCGCCATGATCAGCCAGCCAGCAGCTTTTGTCCAGCGGTTTGAGTAGTTGTACAAGATTGGAGTCGGGTAGACGTTTCACTAGATTGTCTACTACAGACTGGTGAAACTGCACTCTGTTGATGTTCTCTTTGCCATCGACCAGTTGCACTCCACGGAATGTGGCCGTTGGGATGCGCTCCTTGGCTACATGGAATGATTTGCCGCCCGTTTCTTTCATTCCGTTAACACTTCTATAGTTTGTGTGATGTCACGGCTTGACTGATTCAGAGTTGTATCTCTTTTCTGTAGTTTTAGAGAGAGGGTTTGGAGCTCACGTAGAATGTCCTTCATACATGCAAGATCAGCAACAAAGCCTTGCTTACGAGCTGATTATGAAGGCCACTGAACTGCCGCCTCTCGGCATCCGTGCGCTTTGGATCCTCACTGGCTTCCTTCAGCTGTTTGCTAGAGCAGGAAAGTCTTGCCACACAGCCTTGACAGTTTTAAAACTACTGGCAACCCAGCATATGGTGAAAATTTTGCCTATCTGTAACAGTCTCGTTTCCAGCGCCAGCACAGCTTCTTTCAGAAGTCTGGTATTTTGGGGGGATTGATGGTAGATTGCATATAACTTTGAAATAAAAATGTCAAAATAGTTTGTTTCCGTAACTGCTTTAAGTGAATCGTGCACGGCTAGTTCGAGCCGGTATGCCAAACAATGCACTGCCTGAACATTGGGGAAATCTGTTTTAAGTCAGGCAATAAGTCCAGACACCTTTCTGGTTAGAACGGAGACCCCATCTGTTGCAATGCTAATTAAATGCTTGCGCAACCACTCATTGTCCAAACCAGCATCACGTAGACTTTCTCTCAAAGAGCAATCGATTGATGCAGCATCTGTGCCCTGTTTTAGCTCAACCAAGTCCAAGAAGATATTTTCTAGATCACCAGACCTAAGGTAGATGATGAGGTAAGTGATCCCATACACTGAACTTTCATCTATTGAGATGCTAATCGGCAAGTTTTCTTTTTTCAGATTGGATATTATTGTGCGTTTCATTCTGCTGGCTAAGTGGGTTGTAATCTCGGCACACAACTGGTCTGATCTATGTACGTTTCCCATTTTAGACCCTGTTCTTGCAGTTCTATTAAGAAGCCCATCTTCATCAATGACATTCATTCTTTTGGCGTACAGTAAGCGGTTCTGAATGCTGCTTCTGTCTCATCAAAGTGGTGTGCACTAGCTTCAATAATAATGTTAGGCATCACATCCCTTTTTCTCTGTTTGGCCATTTCTTCGGCTTGTTGACAGCTCTACTCCTCTCTTCACCCGAGTGTCCAAAACATACCTGATGATACAACCACAAAGTCTACCATCGATCTTCGGCGTAAGGTGTTCTGGTACCAAGTACACTTATGAACTACCTTTTGTTCGACCATGGTGTTTTTTATGGCCAATCCATGACTTGCACAGAAGTCCAATAACAAGGCACCGCTCGTTTTCAGATCGGGGAGGCCATTCCTCCCACTCACGCCCCTCCAGGTTTCTCCATCGTTACCCACGTGAGCGTTGAAGTCCCCCAGCAGAACTATAGAGTCCCGAGGCGGAGTCCTATCCAGGGCAGCACCCAGATACTCCAAACTGTCATTTGGTGCATAAGCACACACAACAGTCAGAGCCTTCCCCCCCAACGACTCGCAGTCTTATAGAGGCGACCCTCTCATTCCCCGGCGAGAACTCAAACACAGCGGCGCTCAACGGGAGACTTGTGAGTATCCCAATATTTAATGGCTGCTCCAAATGGTATTTGTTTGATTTCTGTCTGAATACATTTACTTCCTGGATGAGGGGGGACGGCCAGATGATACCTTATGTAAGCCCTCAAACTGTTGGCGTGCAGGTGAGCTGAGGCTACTGTCTAATTGGTTTCTTCGGATTTTCTACGAGGCGCAGTTCCGTGAGCCCCAGACGCTCCCACTTTTATTGGCAGCGAATTGGTATTGTTTTAATGTTGTTGTTTTTTTTAAGCTAATGTGATTGGACAATTCTCGTGGCTGTCAACCATGTTCACACCCACCACGACGCCTCGTCTTGACTGTCAACCCTGATGAAATCCATAGGCCACGTTGTCCTTCTTAATAATTCTGTGACTGTGGACATTAAAGCAGCTGTCGGGTGTGCTGCGCCAAGGTTAATCGTGCCCCCACCCCCCATTTTTTTTAGCACCAGCCGCCACTGGTCTGACTCAGCATTCTGTGGTTGTAGAAACTCCACTTCCCGTTATTCTTGGTATTACGGAGACAACTCCATCCGAGGTTGCAGCAGGTTGTGCTTGACACGTGATTTCAACTTATAGCAGCTTGCTCGCTTTGCGACCGTCCGTGACTTTTGAAATGGCCGTTGTGTGACAAGGTTCCGTGTGGACCCGCTCAGATCGGGGATGGATCAGCCCGTCACAGAAAGAGCTGCGGGACTTGAAAAACGGCTCGCGTCTTATGAGGCGGAAATTTCTCGTCTAAAGAAGGAAAACTATGGTCTGAGGAAGCTGCTGGATGCCGCTTATAAACCTGAAGTACGCTTGTACAGATCAGGTTTGTACCGTTAACATGGAAACCAATTAATCCTACGCCATTTTGTCACGCGCGCGGCGGTTCCGATCAGCGTGACACGTGGAGTGAAGGGAGCAAAGGTGGCTCCTGGTGTAAAGCGGGGGACGCTTGTAACTTGGCGGGCAGCGTGAAACCAGACGTTACAACTTCCTCCTTTCCGGTCGCGCTGCTTTCCTCCACCAGCAGCAGTTGGTGTCGTGCGGGTGGAGAAGTGTTGAGTTTTTGGGTTCTGTTCTCCACCTTAGGAAGGGGTCACGCGAGAGATGTTCTGCATACAAACGGTTTATTTACTCTTACACGCAGCACCGGGAAATCAGTCGCCGGTCGTGCCTTCCCAAGCTCCGCCCACACGAATTGTGGGACGCTTGACGTCACCCAAAACCAGAACGCGCCGCATACAGTGCACGATCACAAAAAAAGAAAAAGAAAAACGCAGTAAACATACAATGTGGGAACACGCAATTCTGGCAAACCATATCCCACAAATTAACAAACATTATAAGTGACAGGAGAACATAACAGGACGTAATAGTCCAGAGGGCAACAGTCTTTCTAAAATAGTCTGGTTTAATATTAAGAGGGTTTTTTTTTTGTTTTTCTGTAATAAGTACATCTGGCACCTTCGTACAATCCTGTGATAGCAACTATTCCCCAGTCCTCTGCTGAAAGTACACATGGCCTTTGTAGTTCTAGTTAATGGTCACAGCAGTTTGTAAATGAAACTAATCCTTGATTTCAGTCATTATGCAACTGTGCTGTTTGTAAGGTTGGGGGATACCTGCAGTTGAGACTGATGAAGTTACTTAGATGAGTGACGAGACGTTCCTCCCACTAAACGTTGTGTTCAGCTGAACTGATTCACCTTTCTGGGATTTCCTGACCTGGATTATTGAGCATGCATCAAGATATTCAAGTTGTTATTGCTCATAACTTCATTTAAAGCATCCAGTAATAACAATTTTTTCTCACCTCCAGACTTCCAGCAGCTCTTGGTTTCTAGAGAGGAGGTTCACTCTGTGAAGCAGGAGTGGGGTCCCATTCTGGGCCAGGAGGAGCCAGATCTCCCACACATTAAAGTGGAACAGGAGAAACTGTTGATCAGCCAAGAGGGAGAGCAGCTTCAAAAACAGGAGGAGGCTGATATCAGGTTTCCATTCCCTCCTGTCCCTGTAAAGAGTGGAAGTGATGAAGAGAAACCTCACTCCTCACAGATTCATCAAAGCCAAACTGAGGAGGACAAACAGGAAGAGCCTTCAGACAGCACTTCAACTGAACCAATGAAAACAGAACCTGATGGAGAGGACTCTGGACTGCCAGAACCCGCCAGTAACCTAGATCAGGGTGGTGATTTAGAACCAACTCATGATGGTGAGTCCATCCCTCCAGACTTTTGCGAAAGGGAGACTGAAGACAGTGATGACTGGAACAAAACTAGAAAACCTCGGTCTGGTGTGGATACAAAAGATAACAATGAAATAAGTCAGCAGAGATCTACTGAGAAAAAACCGTTCACTTGCTCAATCTGTGGTAAAGGGTTTTCTCAAAATAGATATATACAGGTACACATGATAACACATACAGGGGAGAAGCCATTTAGTTGCTCAGTCTGTGGTAAAAGGTTTTCTCGAAGTGGACATATGCAGGAACACATGAGAACACATACAGGGGAGAAGCCATTTAGTTGTTCAGTCTGTGATAAAGGGTTTAGTAGAAGCGAACATTTGAAAAAACACATGAGAACGCATACAGGGGAGAAACCTTATAGTTGCACAGTCTGCGATAAAGGGTTTAGTAGCAGGGATAATTTGAATTCACATATGAGAATGCATATGGGTGAGAAACCATTCGCCTGCTCACTCTGTGGCAAAAGGTTTTGTCGAAGAACAGATGTGCAGACACACATCATAGTGCATACAGGAGAGAAACCTTTTAGTTGCTCGGAGTGTGGTAAAAGGTTTTATCAAAAAACAGTAATGCTGAAACACATGAAAACACATACATCAGAGAGACCTTTCAGTTGCACCATCTGCGATAAAAGTTTTAGTAGAAGTGATTATTTGAAGTCACATGTGAGAATACATACACGAGAGAAACCTTTCACTTGCTCGGTGTGTAGTAAAAGGTTTTCTCAAAAAAAAGCTATACAGAAGCACATGAAAATACATACAGGAGAGAAACCTTTTAGTTGCTCAGTCTGTGCTAAAGGGTTCAGTAGGAGCGATCATTTGAAGTCACATATGAAAACACATACAGGAGAGAAACCGTTCACTTGCTCGGTGTGTGGTAAAAAGTTTTCTGAAAAAAGATTTATGCAGAAACACATGAAAATACATACAAGGGAGAAAATCCCTGTTGGGGTCAAGATTGCGGTGAAGGGTTTCGGCAAAAGAACTGTCAGACAAAGCACATGACATCACAGACAGGAAAATGGGATTGTTTGGTTCATCTTGTGAAAATAAATAGTTGACATGTTATGATCAGATCATCATTTGGATTTATATATTAGTGTCCTATTCACACGGTACTAGTATTACCTGGGGACCCTTAGTAATTTGTAATATTTGCAAAGGTCGTCTGTGATCTTAATCCCTTGCAAATTGGTTTTGTCCATAATTTGTAAAGTAAAAATTCCAGTGCAAATTATCTACCATATTTTGGCGAACACAGATGTTGTCTGATGATATTAGTGTGAATAAGCATCTGTTATTTGGGGTCTCTTTTTTTTTTTTAGCAAGGTTTTTAATTTTCTCTGCACCTATTTTCTGTCTCTTTCCCAGTTGAGAATTATCGAGGCTGAGATGGAAGTTATAAATGAATGTTTTGACACCATTTTGGGTGCAAATTCAGGAGGCTCATCTTGATACTTGTAAGGGTACCGACCAAATTTCTGTACCTTGAAGAGTGGGTTGTTTTGTGAATTAAAATTCCTTATGAGCCTTTAAAAAAAACCCTCCTAGTTTACCTCTTGTTGCATGTGCGCATCTGGATGAGAGAGAATAGAGAGAAAAAGAGAGAGCAATACTATATTACCCCTCCCCTAAATCTACAGCTTGTTTTAGTCCAACAGTCGGGACAATGGCAAGCCCAAAATTGTTCATTTGTTTTGTTTGTTTGTTTGTTGTTGTTTTTTTGTGTTTAAATCCCTGCCTGCCGCCCAATGACTACTGGGATAGGCTCCAGCATCCCTGTGACCCTGACAGCAGGTTAAACGGTTTGGATAATGGATGGATGGAAGGAACGATCCACTATTTTCCCCCTTTTCGTCAACCCCACCACAGTAAATAACCTCGCTGCTATGACTCCCAGATCAGGATATCACACGTGCTTCCTCTGAGATATACGACAGCATTCTCACGCTTTGCCATGGTGACCGTGACAGGCTGGAGGTTGTAGGGACAGGTTTGGGAGGGGAGAGGTATGTAGGTAGGGAGGAGTTTTATTTTATATGGAAGAAGAGTTAACTCCCAAGAAACCCAATGAAAATACACCAGAAGAGCTACAGCACCTCGCCCAGAAAAAGGGAACCGGGGCCCCCTCCTGGAGCCAGACCTGGGAAGGGAGCTCGCCGGCGAGCATCTGGTGGCCAGGCTTTGGCCCATGGGGCCCGCTCAGGCCCAGCCCGAAAAAAAAAAGGACCCACCACCCCGTGGACCCACCACACGCAGGGATGAGCATTGGGGTAGGATGCAATGCAGGCCGGGCGGCAGGCAAAGGCGGGGACTGGGACGTGCCGACTTTTGGCATCGCAGATTAGCCCTCAGGACGTGGAATGTCCCCTCCCTGGCAGGCTGGTGCGGGAGGTGGAGCGGTACCAACTAGATCAGGTTTTGCTCACCTCCACACATAGCATGGGCTCTGGTACAAAATCCAGGAGAGGGGCTGTACCCTTTCCTTTTCCAGAGTTGGCCAAGGTGACAGGTGTCGGGTGGGTGTGGGGATACTCACAAGTCTCCGGTTGAGCGCCACCATGTTTGATTTCTTCCCGGGGAATGAGAGGGTCGCCTCTATACGACTGTAAGTCGTTGGGAGGAAGGCTCTGACTGTTGTGTGTGCTTATGCACCGAATAGCAGTTTGGAGTATCCGGCCTTCTCGGAGTCTCTGTGTGGTGGCCTGGATCGGGTTCCACCTGGGGACTCTATAGTTCTGCTGGCACATTTGAATTTTCAACATGCTGAAAAAGGATTACAATGTCATCACTGAGACACACGTCTTTTTTCATAGCTAACACAACCTGACTCTAACCGATACAATTGCTTTTACTGTTCTAACAGCTTCAGACAATCCATCACCCTTTTCTTGTAACCACTGCCTGGGTCTCGTTTCAGGGGCTCATAAGTATTGTAACGTGCATGGATAAGTAGACACGCTGGCCGCTAGCTGGCGGGTCGGACCCTTTAGTCGAGCGGTTAGCGATGCCTCCTGCGGTGCGGGCGACACGGGTTCGCTTCCCGGGAGCGGCACTTCCTGTGGTTGCGTTGTCCCCCGAATTCGCTACAGTACTTAGGTCGCTAAGTAACGTCATACATTGCTCATCATAGTCTGTCTGGTTTCATCTGCCTCTGTCCGCCGTAAGGATGAGGATGCTCTTGTCCTTACTGAGATTCGTGAGAGCTTTCCTCTCGTCTCTACCGGTGTCGGACGGTGTGGCGCCTTCGCGTCGCTGAGGCAGGCTGAAACGTTCGCCCGCCGTGGCTCCACTTCCGGTTCCGCCATGATGTTCTTACGGATCGCTAATGCCGTGGCCGTGAGCAGTTCCACTAGAGGGGTTTCCCTGGGCGTGACGGCAAGACCCGGCCCCTTAGCAAGGACGCCAGTCTCCGCCCGGGTGAGCTGTCTGTTCGGACAGAGTCCTCACCCACTTGTCCGCATCGGCGGCGTGTGTCTGGCGTGCAGGCAGCAAGCAGGTGGAACTTCTTTTGCTGCCTGGTTTTCGAGCTAGACGAGCCTTATCCCCGATCTCAATCACGCGTTGGAAAGTGGTCTCATCTAGACGCGACGTGAGTCTCCGTTGGAGCTGCTCCTGTTTGGCTTTCAAAGCGTCGACAGTAGAAATCCTCGATGGGTGGCTGCAGCTGACGTCATAGTGCACTGCTGTGACTACGAACACTCCCAGATCCTCAGTGAATGGTACACATGGCCATGGAAACTCTAGTCAGTGGTCGCGCCCAAGTTTGCATGTGAAACGGATCGTTGGTTTGGGTCGTTATGCGGCTGTATTGTTTATAAGGGGTGGGGACACCTGCAGTCAGCTGAGACTGAAGAGGCCACTTAGATGAGCGATCAAACCTTCCTCCCAATAAACGTTGTAACCAGACGCTCGGATTAAACCGTCTGTGGTTACAGAAACTCCACTTCCCATGATTCTTGGGCGTTACGGCGCCTAACTTCAATCCCAGGATGCAACAGGTTGTGCTGGACACGTGATGATTTCGATAAATAGCGGCCTGCTTCGTTGCCGACGTCCATTGACTCTTGGAATGCGCGTCGTGCGAGGATGTCCCGCTTGGACCCGCTGAGATCGGCGATCAGCCAACACATCACAGAAATAGCTGCGGGGTTCGAACGTCGGCTCGCTTCTTCTGAGGCGGAAATCTCTCGTCTGAAGAAGGAAAACCATCGCCTGAGGAAGCTGCTGGATGCCGCTTATAAACCTGAAATACGGTTGTACAGATCAGGTTTGTACCGTTTACATGGAAACCAATTAATCCCGCGCCATTTATTCACGCGCAGAGCTGTTCCGATCAGCGTGACACGTGGAGTGAAGGGAGCAAGGTGGTTCCTGGTGTAAAATGGGGACGTTTGTAATCTGGCGGTCAGCGTGAAACCAGACGTTACAACCTCCTCCTTTCTGGTCGCGCTGCTTTCCTCCACCAGCAGCAGTTGGTGTCGTGTGGGTGGAGAAGTGTTGAGTTTTGGGTTCTGTTCCCCACCTTAAGAAGGGGATCACGCGGGAGATGTTCTGCATACAAACGGTTTATTTACTCTTACACGCAGCAGCGGGAAATCAGTCGCCGCTCGTCCCTTCCCAAGCTCCGCCCACACGAGTTGTGGGGGGGGGTGACGTCACCCAAAAACGCACCGCACCACATACAGTACATGCGCGCAAGACTTTCCCTAAATGGCACTGTTGTTGACGATCCAAAAACAACACATTGCTAAAATTTGTGAAAATTATTACAAGATTCTATTCAAAACTAAACTTACCAACAGCTAAAATGGGAGATTTCTTCAATTCTTTAGTTGAGGTTAAGTCCAATAGAGATTTTAAAACAATATGTGACGGCCCCATCGCTACTGAGGAAATTAAGAAGGCTATTAAGAAACTTAAATTGAACAAATCCCTTGAAGTAGATGGGTTGACTTGTGAATTTCATAAAAAATTTTCTGCAGCGCTTGCCCCCTTTCTATTTAATTTCTTTGAGAGTATAAACAATGAAGAACTCCCTCCTCCACTATGCCAAGGCTTAAGAACTCTGATCCCAAAGCCCCAGAAAGATGTCTTAATATTGGATAATTGGCGTCCCAGTTCATTGCTAAACAGTATTATAAAATTATTGCATTATTTATGGCCAACAAATTAAATAAAGTCCTTAATTACATTATTAATTAATCCCAAAATGGCTTTATGTCTGGTAAATATCTAACTGATAAAACAAGACTCATCCTTGATATCTTAGACTATTCAGATTTAGTACTAGACAAGAGTTGCATTCTTTTTCTAGATTTCCACAAGGCATTTGACTCCATAGAGCATCAATTTATGTTCAAAGCTCTTGATTTATTTGGATTTGGAGATCATTTTTAAAAAATCAATATGCGCTTTATATGCTTTTGGGAATAGTTCGATTAACTTACCTAATGCAGCTACAAAAAGGTATAGAATGGAGTGGGGGATCCGGCAGGGATGTCCCATCTCTGCATATATATTTTATTTTCCCTGCAAATCTTAGCCTATTACATTTAAAAGTGTAGTTTAAAATGAATCTCGATAGCAGGAAGGACAATCTCGCTGAGTCAGCTAGTGGATGACACAACTCTATTTCTGCAGGATAAACCTCAAATTGATATTGCAGTCTGTCACCACACAGATGAAACCATAGCTTGATCTTTTTTGGGACTGTACCTGTAGTCAGACTTTTTGGTGTGACAATCTGTTGTTTAACAGAAACTTAGATATTTAACTCAAAATCATTGAATTCATTTTATTTAGTCTCATTGATGATGAAATGCCTGGGAAGAAAATGCATGTCATCAAGCTTGTTTCTCTATTAGCAAAATTCCAAATACACGCCAGCAAATTTGCAAAACAGAAACCCGACCTTACTGTTTACATACTTTACTTAAAATCCTACCCAGACACACTAAAATGCTGCACAAACTAAAGTTGTGAAAACTAGAGCCTTATGTAATGAATTTGATTTACTTTGATTTATATTTTATTTTAATTTTATTTTTTTGTCTCCATTTATTTCATTATGATTTAGCAATACTTAGAGCATGAATTGCCTTGTTGAAAATGTGAACATTTACAGTTCAATTGTGTAAATAAAGTTTATTTTAAAAAAAAACACAGTTGTAAACCATACAGTACAGGAACATAAAATTCTGGCAAACCATATCCCATAATGTAACAACAGATGAGAGCACATAATTTAACAAATATAAATAGTCCAGAGGGCTGTAGTGATTTCGGATGTGTGGTTTAATATTAAGAAGTTTTTTTTTATGAGTACATCTGTCACCATCGTACGATGCTGTGATTGCAACTATTCCCCAGTCCTCTGTTAATAGTACATATGCCCATTATAGTTCTAGATAATGGTCACTGCAATTTATATATGAAACCAGTCGTTGGTTTCGGTCATTATGCAACTGTGCTGTTTGTAAGGTTGGGGGATACCTGTAGTCAGTTGAGGCTGATGAAGTTACTTAGATGAGTCATGAAACATTCCTCCCACTAAACGTTGTGTCAAGATGAACTAATTCAACTTTCTGGGATTTCCTGACCTGGATTATTGAGCATGCATCAAGATATTCAAGTTGTTATTGTTCATAACTTCATTTAAAGCATCCAGTAATGCATTTTTTTCTCACCTCCAGACTTCAAGCAACTCTTGGTTTCTAAGGGGGAGGTTCACTCTGTGAAGCAGGGGTGGAGCCCCAGTCTGGGCCAGGAGGAGCCAAATCTCCCACACATTAAAGTGGAACAGGAGAAACTCTTGATCAGCCAAGAGGGAGAGCAGCTTCAAAAACAGGAGGAGTCTGATATCAAGTTTCTGATTACTCCTGTCCCTGTAAAGAGTGAAAGTGATGAAGAGAAACCTCACTCCTCACAGCTTCATCAAAGCCAAAATGAGCAGGACAAACAGGTAGAGCCTTCAGACAGCACTTCAACTGAACAGATGAAAACAGAACCTGATGGAGAGGACTTTGGACTGTCAGAACCAGCCAGTAACTTAGATCAGGATGGTGATTTAGAACCAACCAGTGATGATGAGTCCATCCCTTCAGACTTTTGTGAAAGTGAGACTGAAGACAGTGATGACTGGAACAAAACTAGAGAACCTCGGTCCGGTGTGGATGCAAAAGATAATAATGAAATAAGTCATCAGAGATCTATTGAGAAAAAAACGTTCCCTTGCTCAGTCTGTGGTAAAGGGTTTTCTCAAAGAAGAGAAATGCAGATACACACGAGAACCCATACAGCAGAGAAACCTTTTACTTGCACTGTCTGTGATAGAAGGTTTAATAGCAAAGGTAATTTGAAGTCACATGTGAGAATACATATGGGTTTGAAACCATATGCTTGCTCAGTCTGTGGCAAAAGGTTTTCTCGACAAAGAGATGTGCAGGTACACATGAGAACACATACAGGAGAGAAACCTTTTATTTGTACTGTCTGTGATAAAAGGTTTCGTAGAAGCCATCATTTGAAATCACATGTGAGCACACATACAGGAGAGAAACCTTTCACTTGCTCGGTGTGTGGTAAAAGGTTTTCTCAAAAAAGAGTTATACAGACGCACATGAAAATACATACAGGTGAGAAACCTTTTAGTTGCACTGTCTGCGAAAAAGGGTTTAGTAGAAGCGATCATTTGAAGTTACACATGAGAACACATACAGGAGAGAAAGCTTTCACTTTGCTCGGTGTGTGGTAAAAGGTTTTCTCAAAAAAGGGTTATACACACACATGAAAATACATACAAGGGAGAAAATCCCTGTTGGTGTAAAGATTGTGGTGGAATGTTTCTGCAAAAGAACTCAGACAAAACTCATGACATCATGGAGAAGAAAATGGGATTACTTGGCTCATCTTGTGGAAAAAAATTGTTCACATGCCATGATCAGATCATCATTTGAATGTGTACTTGTGTCGTATAACAGTACTAGTATTAAGTTTTGACAACATTTTGGGTGAAAATTCAGGAGGCTGATCTTGATACTTTTAAGGGTACCAACCAAATTACGTTGGTACTACCAAGGACCTATTTTATGTTAGTTCAATCGGAGCCAAATTTCTGTACCTTGACAGCGGGTTGTTTTGTGAATTAAAATAAATATTGACGATTCCTTTAAAAATCTCTCCTAATTTACCACTTGCTGCAAGTGCGCATCTGGGTGAGAGAGCATAGTTAGAGAGAGAGAGAATACGTTACCCCTCTAAAACTACAGCTTACTCAAGTCCAACAGAGTCAGGGTAATGGCAAGCCGAAATTTATTTTGTTTTACATCCACTATTTTCTCCCAACCCACTACAATAAGTAACTTCGCTGCTACGAATCCAAGATCAGGATATCACATGTGCTTCCTCTGAGATTCACGACAGCATTCTCATGCTTTGCCCTGGTGACTGTGACAGGCTGGAAGTTGTAGGGACAGATTTGGGAGGGGAGAGGTATGTAGGGAGATGTTTTATTTTATGTGGAAGAAGAGTTAATCCTATCTCCACACAAGACGGGAACACAAATATCAGGATATTTGACAAAGAAGCCAAATCAGTAGCTAGGATGCTCTCAGGCGAATGTCCAGCAGAACTAGAGGGAAAGGTTCATTTTAAATGGACTAATAAAGGGTTTAGATACCTGGGAATTTTTATTACTCCTACCACACCACAGCTATTTGAAGCAAACTATGGGAAACTGATAACTGAGATAAAGAAGGATTTGGCTAGATGGGAGATTTTACTTCTGACTGATGGGATAGAATAGAAACGGTAAGAATGAACATATTACCAAGATTGTTGTTTTTGTTTAAGTGATTATGTACTGTTCTCCCTCAATGTCCTCCCAATGAGCCTATACTGAGTTCAACAGTCAGCTAAACCTATCCGCATCAGACCTCCAAGGAACAGACAGGTGTGTATTTGGCAGGTTTAATACGAAGAAGTGTGAAATGATGGTTCCATAAAAAGGAAAATAAACAAAAAGATGGCATTAGATTGATGCAGGATTGCAACACTGGACCACCTTGCTATGTATGAGTGAAAAGAAATCTATTTCCTGATATTCTTCTTCTATGAACTTAACAGGAAGTGAACGTAAAGGACAGGAAATGCAAATAAAAGTCCATAGGCTGCAGTACTCCAAACTGACGCTAGATAGTGCGAATCTTGTAAGAGTTCCAACACACTCCCCGCCTGGCGTCTCTTAAGAGATGCCACTACAAGTCCTTATCTTAAGAAGACAAGAGAAATACAACCTCTGAGGAAGGTCTTGAGAAGGTATTCGAGGTTTATTGACAGGACAGAACATCTTTTCACTGCTCTGTCCTCGCTAAGCGTTGTCCTCATGAACGTGTACTCAGCTATACAGACAGCTAAACACTCTCCTAATCAAGCTCCAATGAACAGACGGATGTGTTGAATTTCGCAGTTTAATCAGGATACGTGTGAAAAGATGATGCCATGTATAAGCTATGAAGGAAAGGATTGCGTTGTATTGTAGCTAGCAGTAACATGCGCTGTGTCTGGCAAGATCTCGAGAGATTTTGGAGCGCTTCCTGTTTCCGGGGTTAACAAAAGTAACTACTCAGAATAACCACCAGGAGGTGGCAAATACAATTAAAAAAAACACTCCCCACCTGGCATCTTTAGGATGTCAAACTGAAAGGTAAGCGTGATAGTTTATATCAAATCTATGAACCCAAAAAATTAGAAACTGGGAAGTTGGGTAGACTGCCAGCCTTCCAGTGAGCCCCAGTGTGTTTTTTGCGCTTTCCTGAGGAGTCTCACTACTATCACACAAAGTCTTTCAGATGTGCAGGAGCCTACCTTGTCCTCACGGAGCATCACAGTGCAGGTGGAGGCTCTGCTGTCACGTCTGGCAGCCTGTCGGTAGGAGAGCATTCAGGAACTCCTTCAGGAACAGTTTCTTTCTTGCTGACCGGAGTGGGGACGACAGAGTCCTCAGGTGAGGCCTCCAATGAGTGTTCTGGACCTTGTAAGAGCACATCAATCAATGTTATGCCCTTGAACTGTGCACTTGAGTCGAAAACCACCCTAATCTGGTCAGGTTTCTGTGGGTGGTACACTCCGAAGGTGGAAAGGTACCATCGTTCTTGGTCTTTCTGAAGTGGTGGTGCTACCTCTGCGTGATTGTTGTCCAATAACTTTTGCATAAACTCAATGTAAGGGGCTTGCATGTCTGGTTTCTTGTCCAGAGTATGTCTGAGTGATATCAATCGCTTGTAGGCGTACTCTGTTGTTTGGGAGAAGACTTCTGGGAGTGCGAAATGGCAGCGGAGCAACCCAGCTGTTTGTATCATCCTTGAAGAACTTGTCCTCCATCATTTCCAGGAGGGGTGTGTCTTCAATAGATGGCGCGAGCTGGTTGTCCTTGTCGATTATGCAGAAGACATTTTCTCCGAGTGTTCAGTGGCTGACTAACCTGACTTTAATGTTGATGCTTAAGTCATAGTTTACATCCCTCAACGAATGGTCATCATTTCATTGTACTGTTCTCCCTCAATGTCCTCCCAATGAGCCTATACTGAGTTCAACAATCAGCTAAACTCTTATCCGCATCAGACCGCCAAGGAACAGGCAGTTGTGTATTTGGAAGGTTTAATACGAAGAAGTGTGAAATGATGGTTCCATAAAAGGAAAATAAACAAAAGGATGGCATTAGATTGATGCAGGATAGCAACACTGGACCACCTTGCTGCTATGTATGAGTGAAAATAAATCTATTTCCTGATATTCTTCTTCTTCTATGAACTTAACAGGAAGTGATCGTAAAGGACAGGAAATACAAATAAAAGTCCATAGTCTGCAGTACTCCAAACTGACACTAGATGGGGCGAATCTATTAAGAGTTCCAACACATGTCTGTGAATGTGCTCATTCATCCAGGTCATGGTTATCCAAAGGAATTTAATCGAGTGCAACTGGACTTGGTATATATCTGTGAAGACGTTTCGCCTCTCATCCAAGAGGCTTCCTCAGTTCGTGCCTTTCTGACTAGACCAAGCTAGTCTGACTGGCTGGTGATGAAACTCAGATATGTATCCTCTTTGGAGTCGTTATCAGAGCTAATGATGTCCATGGCTCTTTGTGTTCCGATGTTTAGCAACACCCGTCATTATCAGAGGTATTGATATGCGTGGCTCTTTGTGATCCGATGTTAAGCAGCGACGGTCGTTGGGGGTGTTAGTTTCGACTTCGTTGGCGCTCCATTCAGTGGTCATGAGAGTCGTTGGAGCCGTTAGTGACCGACTGTTGTTCTTGGAGGCTAAGCTTCTTGAGTCTCCTGGGTAGAGGTGAAAGGATGGCATTGTAAGTGGGAGATAGGTGGTGTCGCAGACCTCCTCCTCTGTTGAGGGATGCTTTTTCCAGTTTCACATAGATGGCTTCCTTCACCCCTCTTTCTAACCATCTATCCTCCCTGTCCAAAATGTGTACGTTGCTGTCCTGGAAGGAGTGTGTCTTCTCCTTTAGGTGTAGATAGACTGCTGAGTCTTGTCCTGAGGAGTTTGGCCTTCTGTGTTGGGCCTTCCGTTTGTGTAGTGGTTGTTTGGTTTCTCCTATGTATAGGTCAGTGCAATCCTCATTGCATTGTACGGCATACACCAGATTGCTTTTTGGGTGTGTGGTACGCGGTCTTTGGGATGAACCAGTCTTTGTGGGAGTGTGTTGCTGGGTTTGAAGTATGCATGTTTGTTTAAAATTCTCCTGAGTTTCTCGGAGACCCCAGAAACATACGGGATGACTGTGCTCTTCCTTCTGTTCCCTTTCTCCTCGTCGCTCACCTGGTTGGTCTTTTTGGAAGGTGTTGCAGTTTCACAAAGGTCCAAGTGGGGTAGCCGCAGGTTTTTAAAGCTCCCCTCAGGTGTTTGTGTTCTTCCCGTTGGGCCTGAGTGCTGCTGAGTTCCAACACACATTACCTATTGTGATTTCTGCTTCTACTTTTAAAACATTATACAAAAGCATATCGAAATTCCTATGGCAAAATAAAAAAGCTAAAATTAAATACAATATTGTAACGATCACGGATGGATGGGCTCCCTAGCCCTTGGCTAACGGGTCGGACCCTTTAGTCGACTGGTTAACGTTGTCGCCTGCGGCGCAGGAGATACAGGTTCGCGTCCCGGCCGTGGCGACGGTTCCCGGGCTGCTCCTCTGATTCGCTGCATTAAAGCACGAGCCTTATCCGTGAACTCAATCACACGTTGTAAAGTGGTCTCACCTAGATGCGACGTGAGTCTCTGGTGGAGCTGCTCCTGTTTGGCTTTCAGTGCTGGGATAGGCTCCCGCGACCCTGAAAGCAGGATAAGCTGTTTGAATAATGGTGGATGGATGGATAGTAAAATCATCAACGGGTAGGTACATCTGTCGTCGTATTACAATGCTGTGATTGCAGCCATTCCCAAATTCTCCGTGAATAGTACCCATGGCCATTGAAACTCCCGTTAGTTGTCATGCATATTGTAGCGAATTCGGGGGGCAGTCCGAGATACCGTCGCCACAGCCGGGACGCGAACCCGTATCTCCTGTACCGCAAGCGACAACGTTAACCAGTCGACTAAAGGGTCCGACCCGCTAGTCAAGGACCAACGTGTCTACTTATCCATGCACGTTACAATATGTTTGCATGTGAAACTGGTCGTTGGTTTGGGTCGTTATGCAGCTGTGTCGTTTATAAGGGCGGGACACCTGCAGTCAGCTGAGACTGAAGAGGTCACTCAGATGAGGGGTGAATAAACGTTGTAGCCATACGGTCTGATCAATCGTTCTTTAGCTGTAGAACCTCCACTTCCCATGGTTCTTGTCGTTTAGGCGACCAGCTGCAATCCCGTCATGCAACAGGTTGCGCTTCAAATAAGAGCGGCTTGCTTTCGTTGCGACCGTCCGTGACTTTTGAAATGGCCGTTGTGTGAAAAGGTTCCGCGTGGACCCGCTCAGATCGGGGATGGACCAGCCCATCACAGAAAGAGCTGCGGGGTTTGAAAGACGCCTCGCGTCTCACGAGGCGGACATTTCTCGTCTGAAGAAGGAGAACTATGGTCTGAGGAAGCTGCTGGGTGCCGCTTATAAACCTGAAGTACGGTTGTACAGATCAGGTTTGTACCGTTTACATGTGTAACGTGTATGGAGAAGAGGACACGCTGGCCGCTGGCTGGCGGGTCGGACTCTTTAGTCGAGCGGTTAGCGACGTCTCCTGCGGTGCGGGCGATACGGGTTCGCGTCCCGGCCGCGGCACTTCCTGTGCTTGCGTCGTCCCCCGAATTCGCTACACATGTAACTAATTAGTCCCGCGCCATTTATTCACGCGCACGGCTGTTCTGATCAGCGTGACACGTGGAGTGAAGGGAGCCAAGGTGGCTCCTGGTGTAAAGCGGGGGACGCTTGTAACCTGGCGGGCAGCGTGAAACCAGACCTGACAACTTCCTCCTTTCCGGTCGCGCTGCCTTCCTCCACCAGCAGCAGCAGTTGGTGTCGTGCGGGTGGAGAAGTGTTGAGTTTTGGGGTTCTGTTCTCCACCTTAAGAAGGGGGTCACGCGGGAGATGTTCTGCATACAAACGGGTTATTTACTCTTACACGCAGCACCGGGAAACCAGTCGCCGGTCGTGCCTCCCCAAGGTGGATTTATTTGTATTTAATTTTAATTTAATTTTTGGTCTGTATATATTTTATTATCCTTGTATGTATTATTTTCCATATTATGATTTAGCAATACTTAGAGCAGGAATTGCCTTATTGAAAATGTGAACATTTTGAAAGTTCAGTTGTGTAAATCAAGTTTATTAAAAAAAAACACACACAGTTGTAAACCATATAATACACGAACATAATATTCTGGCAAACCATATCCCACAATGTAACAAAGATGACAGCACATAACAAATAGAAATAGTCCACAGGGCTATAGCCTTTCATCTGTCTGGTTTAATATAGGTACAGGCTAGTTCCCATCGACGCAGAGAACGGTCAACTGAGCATGCGCAAGTACTCGTCGCCTCCGTTGTTTGGGTAGGGTTAGGGTTAGGGCGGGGTTAGGGTTAAAGTTAGCTAATCAGACGCAGAGTAGGGGGCGGGTCTTCCTAGAATCCTAGCGTCTGGATGCTACGCGGGGCGTGTGTAGGCGTGGTAGAAGCATTTCGCGCATGCTCAGTTGACCGTTCTCTACTCCATTTCCGTTCTCTGCATCGATGGGAACCAGCCTCTACCTTTAATATAGGAGGGTTTCCGTGCAACGTCATCGCAGAGATGCGTGCGCAACTAGGGGGCAGAAAGCAGCTACAGCGCAGAGATTTTAACCAAGAGAGAGCTCAGGTACAGCAGAGATGACGCGCAGTTGTTGTGCGATAAACTGCACAAACCGCCAAAAGGATGGGTGGAAAATATTGAACATTTTCATTGTTGAACCGCTTTGGCAGCGTTGAGAGTTACCAAAACGGTTTTGCCCCCTGGCTGCACACGCACCCAGTAATGTTGGTAAACAGGAAACGCGTCTATAAAGAGGGTTTTTTAATAAGTACATCTGTCGCCATCGTACAATGCTGTGATTGCAAGTTTGCAACTATTCCCCAGTCCTCTGTTAATAGTACACATGGCCATAGTAGTTCTAGTTAATGGTCACAGCAATTTGTATATGAAACCAATCGTTGGTTTCGGTCATTATGCAACCGTGCTGTTTGTAAGGTTGGGGGATACCTGCAGTCAGTTGAGACTGAAGAAGTTACTTAGATGAGTGATGAAAGGTTCCTCCCACTAAACGTTGTGTCTAGATGAACTAATTCACCTTTCTGGGATTTCCTGACCTGGATTATTGAGCATGCATCAAGATATTCAAGTTGTTATTCCTCATAACTTCATTTAAAACATCAAGTAATGCTTTTTTTTCTCACCTCCAGACTTCCAGCAGCTCTTGGTTTCTAAGGAGGAGGTTCACTCTGTGAAGCAGGAGTGGAGCCCCAGTCTGGACCAGGAGGAGCCAGATCTCCCACACATTAAAGTGGAACAGGAGAAGCTCTTGATCAGCCTAGAGGGAGAGCAGCTTCAAAAACAGGAGGAGGCTGATATCAGGTTTCCATTCACTCCTGTCCTTGTAAAGAGTGGAAGTGATGAAGAGAAACCTCACTCCTCACAGCTTCATCAAAGCCAAACTGAGGAGGACAAACAGGTAGAGCCTTCAGACAGCACTTCAACTGAACAGATGAAAACAGAACCTGATGGAGAGAACTTTGGACTGTCAGGACCAGACAGTAACCTAGATCAGGATGGTGATTTAGAACCAACCAGTGATGATGAGTCCATCCCTTCAGACTTTTGTGAAAGTGAGACTGAAGACAGTGATGACTGGAACAAAACTAGAGAACCTCGGTCCAGTGTGGATAAAGAAGATAACAATGAAATAAGTCATCAGAGATCTATTGAGAAAAAAACCTTCACTTGCTCAGTCTGTGGTAAAGGGTTTTCTCAAGATAGATATATGCAGGTACACATGAGAACACATACAGGAGAGAAACCTTTTAGTTGTTCAGTCTGTGATAAAGGGTTTAGCAGGAGTGATCATTTGAAGTTACACATGAGAACACATACAGGGGAGAAGCCTTTCACTTGCTTGGCGTGTGGTAAAAGGTTTTCTCAAAAAAGAGTTGCGCAGCAACACAGGAAAATACATACAAGGGAGAAAATCCCTGGTGGTGTCAAGATTGTGGTGAAGGGTTTCGGCAAAAGAACTGTCGGACAAAGCACATGACATCACGGAGAAGAAAATGGGATTACTTGGCTCATCTTGTGAAAACAAATGGTTCACATGCCATGATCAGATCATCATTTGAAATTGTGTACTTGTGTCCTATTCGCGCGGTACTAGTATTACCTGGGGACCTCTAGTAATTTGTAATATTTGCAGAGGTCATCTGTGATCGTAGTCCCTTGCAAATTGGCAATGTCCATAATTTGTAAAGTAAAAATTCCAGTGCAGATTATCTACCATATGTTGGAGAACACAGAGGTCATCTGATAATATTACCGTGAATCGGCATCTGTTATTGGGGTCTCTCTTTTTTTTTTTTAGCAAGGGTTTTTATTTCCTTTGCCAATTTCCCAGTTGAGAGTTATGGAGGCTGTGCTGGAAATTCTAAATGAAAGTTCTGACAACATTTTGGATGCAAATTCAGGAGGCTCGTCTTGATACTATAACATATTACATATTAATGGTGCAAAACATCTTACGCGACTACAAAAATAAAATGTGGAGAAGGCGGACCTCGACAGTTTCTTGTAGGCCTACGTCCTACGCCTGCATCCTACGTCCTGCGCCTTTGCCAGCAATACCATCTTGGCTACTTCCAGATGCCATAATAGATTTCACATTATTAGAAAAGAAGAATAAAGATAAAGAGTTTAATTATGATTCACATACCATACAGGCTTATATTGATAATCACCACAGTTACGTCCAGATTTATACGGCTGCATCAAAGAGTTCAGTAAATAAAGTAGGAGTAGCATTGATTGTTCCAGAATTTCATATTAAAGTAGGGAAAAGGATCAATGAGGAAATATCATAATGATAGCAGTATTGTTAGCAGTGTAGTGGATCGAGGAAACAAGACCGTTGAGAGAAATGATTTGTTCAGCCTCAAGTTCACCACTAGCCAGTTTACAATACAGCCATTCAGACAGCAGACCAGGCATTTTAATACAGGTACAACAAACATGATAAAGGACTCAAATGATGGGTCTTACAGTATCATTTTTATGGGTACCGGCACACATTGGGCATTGAAGGAAATGAAACCGCAGATAAGGTTGCAAAGAAGGCTACACAACGTAATCACATTGATTTGGTAGTTACTTTAAGCAAGACAGAAATAAAGAGCATCGTTAAGCACAGACTGAAGGAAAGGTGGCAAAAGCAACGGGAGGAAGCGTGGAAAGGACGGTGGTTTTACAGAGTTCAAAGGAAAGTGGGAGACATGAGGTGTGCAGGAAGGAACAGGAGAGATGAGATGATAATGTCAAGACTCAGATTTGGACACACTGGACTAAACAGTACACTTTTCAAACCAGGCAAACACAATCCAGGCAGATGTGACTCCTGTGGACAAGAAGAAACGATAGAGCGTGGTATGATATATTGTCAGACATATGAGGCAGGAAGAAGGCGTCTGACTCAACACCTCAGCAAAATAAAAGTACATTTTAATTAAAGAATTCAACTGAGTGTTATAAAATCTTGTTTCAGTTTCTTACAGTAATTTAATTTAGAAGATCTGAGGGTTTTGGGGGGGTAGCGTAAATAACAGACGTTCTGAGCCACACTCCATACCAGCTGGTGGCGGTGATGCACCAATTCGTTGTTTACCAACCGCCAGTGAACACCAAGAAGAAGAAAAAAAGAAGACGAAGAAGAAGACGAGGAAGTCGAAGTTGTCATCCTAGTCGTGTTTTTATTTTCTTCCACGTCCAGTCGCGTCGCCCCGGTGAGCAGCCTTGCCAGCTATGGACATACGGAAGAGTGTCATGAGGAGTCCGCCTCAGCCCCCGTCCCCAGAACCTGGTTCGGCAGCATCAGCCAGTGAGCCGCGGCCAGAGGGTTTTTCAGGTTTGTGGATCCGCAGCTGTAACTTCGGCTAGTAGCAGTGAGTAGGAGAGGCGACGTCCCTAATATGGATTGCTGGCTAGCTAGCTAACGTTAGCTACCCGCGGGACGACCCGCAGGTCTAGCTAGTAGTGATGTGCAGGAGCAGCTAGCTAGCTAGCTAGTAGTGATGTGCAGGAGCAGCTAGCTAGCTAGCTAGTAGTGATGCGCGGGTCGACCCACAACCCGCGGGTCGGGCGGGTTCGGGTGAGCTTATCAGAAAATATGACGGGTTCGGGCGGACGGTACCAAAAGTGACAAAGCAGCGCCCCGAGTGAGTTATACACAACTGACAGAAACCTGGCGTGCAGTAGCAAGCCAGCAACATGTGTTTATATCGCACTTTTAAAAACATACCGTTACAAAGTGTTTCACCCTCAATACACGAAGTACAAATAAATACACACAACAAGCTGAACGACTATATAAACATGGCGTAGGGAGTAAGGGACCAAGTTAAAAACGAAACAAAGGAGAACCGGGGGGTGGGAATCTATAAAAAGGCTTGGCTGAACAAATGGGTTTTTAGTAAGACAGTCCAGAGATCAGGCTAATTAGCGGATTGGGGGGAGGTCGTTCCAGAGGGTTGGGGTCGAGACATCAAGGGCGCGGTCACTTCTTGTTGTGCAGCTGCAGGGAGGGGTGGATGGATAGGAGACCAGGGTGTGAGGATCGGACTGGTCGGGAAGTGGAAGGGCAAGATCCTGCAGATCTGGTAGCTTATTCTGAATTTGACAGGACGCCAATGGAGGGGTGCAAGAATAGGGGTAATACGGGACCTGCGGCTGGTTGTGGTTAGTAGTCTAGCAGCTGCGTTCTGAGCCAGCTGTAGACGGTTTAAAGTAGCTTGGTGGAGGCCAGAGTAGGGGCAGTTACAGCGATCTAGACGGGAGAAAATGGAAGTGTGGATTAATTTTTCGGTGTCCTTAAAAGATAAAATATTTCTGATTTTTGCAATATTTTGTAGCTGCAGTAGGCTGGGCTGTGTATTACTAGTCCACCTTCTCTCTGTCTGTCTCTCTGTCTGTCTCTCTGTCTGTCTCGCTGTCTGTCTCTCTGTCTGTCTCGCTGTCTGTCTCTCTCTGTCTGTCTCTCTGTCTGTCTCGCTGTCTGTCTCGCTGTCTGTCTCTCTCTGTCTCTCTCTCTGTCTGTCTCTCTGTCTGTCTGTCTCTCTCTCTGTCTGTCTCGCTGTCTGTCTCTCTCTCTGTCTCTCTGTCTCACTGTCTGTCTCTCTCTCTCTTTGTCTCTCTGTCTGTCTCTCTCTCTGTCTCTCTCTCTGTGTCTCTCTCTGTCTGTCTCTCTGTCTGTCTCTCTCTCTGTCTGTCTGTCTGTCTCTCTGTCTGTCTCTCTCTCTGTCTGTCTCTCTCCGCCTGTCTCTCTCTCCGTCTGTCTCTCTGTCTGTCTCTCTGTCTCTCTGGCTGTCTCTCTGTCTGTCTCTCTCTCTGTCTGTCTCTCTCGCTGTCTCTCCGTCTGTCTGTCTCTCTCTCTGTCTCTCTGTCTGTCTGTCTCGCTGTCTGTCTGTCTCTCTGTCTGTCTCTCTCTCTGTCTGTCTCTCTGTCTCTCTGTCTGTCTTTCGCTCTCTCACAAGCAGCTTTATCACCAGTTGTGGTTTTGGTCATTGCATGTGTTTTAGAGTGTTGAGGCTTCACCTACCAGTTTTTCCCCCCTAAACGGTAACTGGAGATTTTGTTTACAATGCCAAACTTTTGTCTTTTTTTTTGGTCAGAAAGAAGAAGTGTGTGTGTGTGTGTGTGTGTGTGTGTGTGTGTGTGTGTGTGTGTGTAGGGGCTTAGCCCCGCCTTCATTGAAATAGCGAGAGCAGAGGAGAGGAACTAGCTTGACCGTAAAGGAAAGGAACGTGTATCTACCAGTAGGTGACTTGATGCATGCTGAATAATCCAGGTAAGAAAATCAAAGAAGGTTGAATCAGTTCATCAGGACACGTTTATTGAGAGAAACGTTTCCTCATCATCTAAGTGACCTCTTCAGTCTAAACTGACTGCAGGTGTCCCCTCTCTTACACACAATACAGCTGCATAACGACCAGTTTCACATGCAAATGGCCGTGAGGGGAGAGTAAAGGAGACTTTATCACAGCAAGTAATAAAGCCGAGCTGGTCTGCAGATCAACTGAAGGACCAGTCCCGGATCACTGTTATACAATATTAAGTTGCACCCACTTTTCGGGGGTACGCCCATAATGCAAATAGCTAGCACCTTTTGGGTTTTGTGCCACCATTGTTTCATGTTTCATCCCTTTCAGTATTTTTCCACCTATATTTTTTCAGTGGTCTTTTCTGTATTTGCACATGCCTTCCCTCAGTGATGCCCCCTTTATTAACCCCTTCCCTATATGTAATTCTCTGTGTCCTATCATGGCACCTGTAGAGATGATGGTGATCCCCTCCACCTGTCTATGATCTGCTTTTGCCTGTCTTAGAGACCCGTTTTCCTCCATTACGTTTTGATGTTCTACCTATATCGAGTGAGTTATAGTAATCATAGATTATGTAGTTCATACAGTGTGAGTTACATTATGCTATTAGTTTGATAAAGGTATTTTCCATAATACTCCGCTTTCTTGACTCATTTACTTATTTCTGCATGTGTGTGTGGGCAAGGCCACTTATTCTACCCTAAGCAACTCTCCATATTTAAGTGTGTTCGATCTTCCCATTGAACAACGGGTTACTATAATTGTACTTGTATGTGGGATATGGGATACTGGATATTTCCTATAAGGAACAAAGGGTAAAAGAGGCATTAGTGTGCAGGAAGGGTGGGATTTTTGCACCAAGATGTGTTTTTTGGGGGGGGGGTTTCTCTTCCTTTTTCTTTTGTTTTGTTTTGGTTTGCCCTACCTCTCTTCTTTTCCCCTTCTTTCTTCACTGTTCGGCCGTCAAGGTGTCAGATATTTTTAAGTCATGCATCCCATTTGCAATAATGGCATTGTTCAGTATGGACGTTGGTGTGTGTATTTGTGACACACTCACACGTGACAATGTGTCCTTTATTAATATTACACATTGCCATTGTAATTCTAGTTAAAGGTCACAGCAGTTTGAATATGGTTTTGATCATTATGCAACTGTGCTGTTGGTAAGGTAGGGGGATTCCTGCAGTCAATTGAGACTGACAAAGTTACTTAGATGAGGGATGAAACGTTCCTCCCACTAAATGTTTTGTCCAGATGAACTAATTCAACTTTCTGGGATTTCCTTACCTGGATTATTGAGCATGCATCAAGATATTCAAGTTGCTATTCCTCATAACTTCATTTGAAGCATTAAGTGATGCATTTTCTTTCTCACCTCCAGACTTCCAGCAGCTCTTAGATTCTAAAGAGGAGGTTCACTCTGTGAAGCAGGAGTGGAGCCTCAGTCTGGACCAGGAGGAGCCAGATCTCCCATACATTAAAGTGGAACAGGAGAAACTCTTGATCAGCCAAGAGGGAGAGCAGCTTCAAAAACAGGAGGAGGCTGATATCAAGTTTCTGATCTCTCCTGCCCTCGTAAAGAGTGAAACTGATGAAGAGAAACCTCACTCCGCACGGCTTCATCAAAGCCAAACTGAAGAGGACAAACAGGTAGAGCCTTCAGACAGCACTTCAACTGAACAGATGAAAACAGAACCTGATGAAGAGGATTTTGGACTGTCAGGACCAGCCAGTACCCTAGATCAGGATGGTGACTTAGAACCAACTAGTGATGGTGAGTCCATCACTTCAGACTTTTGTGAAAGTGAGACAGTGATGATGGCTGGAACAAAACTAGAGAACCTCGGTCCGGTTTAGATGCAAAAAATAATGAAATAAATCATCAGAGATCTATTGCTAAAAAATCGTTCACTTGCTCAGTCTGTGGTAAAAGGTTTTCTCAAAATAGAAATATGCAGGCACACATGAGAACACTTAAAGGAGAGAAGCCGTTTAGTTGCTCAGTCTGTGGTAATGGTTTTAGTAGAAGCGAACATTTGAAGACACGTGAGAACACATACTGGAGAGAAGCTTTAGTTGCTCAGGCTGTCTGTGAATGTTCTCATTCATCCAGGTCATGGTTATCCAAAGGAGTTGAATCAAGTGCAGCTGGACTTGGTATGTATCCGTGAAGACGTTTCGCCTCTCATCCAAGAGGCTTCCCCAGTTCGTGCCTTTCTACCTAGACGAAGGTAGTCCACTCAGGCTGTGGCAAAAGCTTTTCTCAAAGAAGAGATATGCAGAGACACATGAGAAAACATACAGGCCATTCACTTGCTCAATTTGTGGTAAAGGGGTTTCTCAAAATGGAAATGTGCAGGCACACATGAGAACACATACAGGAGAGAAGCCCTTTAGTTGCTCAGTCTGTGGTAGTGCGTTTTCACAAAGAGGAGAAATGAATAGACACATAAAAACACATACAGGAGAAAAACGCTTTAGTTGCTCAGTTTATGACAAAAGGTTTTATCATAGAAGAGATATGCAGAGACACACGAGAACACATACAGGAGAGAAACAGTTCAGGTGCTCAGTCTGTGCTAATGCATTTGTCAAAGAGGAGTTTTGCTGATACGTATGAGAACACATACAGGAGAGAAGCCATTCAGTAGCACAGTCTGTGGGAAAGGGTTTAATAGAAGCGGACATTTGAAGACGCAGTTGAGAATACATATGGGTGAGAAACCATTTGCTTGCTCGGTCTGCGGTAAAAGGTTTTCTCAAAGAGGAGATGTGCAGGCACAAGAAAACATGTAGGAGAGAAACCTTTCAATTGTTCAGGTTGTGGTAAAGGGTTTTCTAAAAAAAGACTTACACAGACACATGAGAACACACACAGTAGAAGAAGCCATTTAGTTGCTCAGTCTGTCGTAAAGGGTTTTCGCAAAATGGAAATATGTAGACACACATGAGAACACATACAGGAGAGAAGCCATTTAATTGCTCAGTCTGTGGTAAAGAGTTTTCTTAAAAAAGTTATTCAGACACACATGAGAGTACATACAGGAGAGAAACCTTTCACTGATACACATGAAAGTACATACAGGAGAGAAGCCATTCAGTTGCACAGTCTGGGTAGAGGTTTAATAGAAGCGGACATTTGAAGACTCACATGAGAATACATATGGGTGAGAAACCATTTGCTTGCTCGGTCTGCGGCAAAAGGTTTTCTCGAGGAGATGTGCAGACACAAGAAAACATATAGGAGAGAAACCTTTCAGTTGTTCAGATTGCGGTAAAGGGTTTTCTCAAAAAAGACTTAAGCAGACACACATGAGAACACATACAGGAGAGAAGCCATTTAATTGCTCAGTCTGTGGTAAAGGGTTTTCTCAAAAAGTTATTCAGACACATGAGAACACATACAGGAGAGAAACCTTTCACCTGCTCAGTTTGTGGTAAAGGGTTTTCTGAAAATGGAAAAATGTGGAGTCACACATGAGAACACCCACATGAATGAAGCAGTTTATTTGCACAGTTTGTGATAAAGGTTTTTCTCAACAAAAGAAAAAACTTTTGCAGATACACAAGAACACATACAGGAGAGAAACCTTTTAGTTGCACTGTCTGTGACAAAGGGTTTAGTAGAAGCGATCATTTGAAGTCGTGAGAATACATATGGGTGAGAAACCATTTGCCTGCTCAGTCTTTGGCAAAAGGTTTTCTGAAAGAAGAGATGTGCAGACACACATGAGAACACACACAGAAGAGAACCTTTCACTTGCTCGGTGTGTGGGAAAAGGTTTTCTCAAAAAAGAGTTATGCAGACACATGAAAATACATACAAGGGAGAAAATCCCTGTCGGTGTCAAGATTGTGGTGAAGGGTTTCTGCAAAAGAACCTTTCAGACAAAACACATGACATCACAGACAAGAAAATTTGATTATTTGACTCATGTTTTGGAAAACGAAATTTCCACATGCCATGATCAGATCATCATTTGTATTTGTGTACTTGTGTCCTGATCATACAGTGCTAGTGTTACCTGGGGACCTCTAGTAATTAGCCACTGAGGATGCACAAGCCAGTGCATTCTTAGTGCCGGTCCCAAGCCCAGACAAATGAGGAAGGTTGCTTCAGGAAGGACATCCGGCGTAAAATCTTTGCCAAATTAAATATGCGGATCATAAATAAGATTTCCATACCGGATCGGTCGAGGTCCGGGTTACCAACGACCGCTACTGGTACTGTTAACCAGCAGGGTGTTGGTGGAAACTATGCTACTGTTGGGCGAAGGAGAAGGAGAGGGGGAAGGCTTGTCCAGAGGCAGCTAGAGAGGAGGAAGGGTAGGAGTGTGGAGGTGAGAGTCGGAACTTTGAATGTTGGCACTATGACTAGTAAAGGGAGAGAGCTGGCTGATATGATGGAAAGAAGAAAGGTAGGCATACTGTGTGTGTGCAAGAGACCAAATGGAAGGGGAATAAGGCCAGTAGTATTGGAGGTGGGTTCAAACTCTTCTACCATGGTGTGAATGGGAGGAGAAATGGGGTAGGAGTAATTCTGAAGGAAGAGTATGTCAAGAGTGTGCTGGAGGTGAAGAGAGTGTCAGACAGAGTGATGAGTATGAAGCTGGAAATCGAAGGTGTATTGCTGAATGTTATCAGCACATATGCTCCGCAAGTTGGGTGTGAGATGGAAGAGAAAGAAGAATTCTGGAGTGAGTTGGATGACATGGTGGAGAGGGTACCCAAGGAGGAGAGAGTGGTGATTGGAGGGGACTTCAATGGACAAGTTGATGAAGGGAACAGAGGTGATGGGTAGGTATGGTGTCGAGAGAAATGTGGAAGGACAGATGGTGGTGGATTTTGCAAAAAGGATGGAAATTGCTGTGGTGATACATATTTCAAGAAGAGGGAGGAACACAGGGTGACGTACAAGAGTGGAGGAAAGTGCACACAGGTGGACTATATCTTATGTAGGAGGCGCGATCTGAAAGGGATTGGAGACTGCAAGGTGGTGACAGGGGAGAACGTAGCTAGGCAACATCGGATGGTGGTCTGTAGGATGACTTTGGAGACCAAGAACAGGAAGCGAGTGAAGACACAGCCGAAGATCAAATGGTGGACGTTGAAGAAGGAAGACTGTTGTGTGGAGTTCAGCCAGGAGTTAAGACAGGCACTGGGTGGTAGTGAAGAGTTGCCAGATGGCTGGGCAACCACTGCAGAAATAGTGAGGGAGACAGCTAGGAAGGTACTTGGTGTGTCATCAGGACAGAGGAAGGAAGACAAGGAGACTTGGTGGTGGAATGAGGAAGTACAGCAAAGTATACAGAGGAAGAGGTTGGCAAAGAAGAAGTGTGGTGGTCAGAGAGATGGAGACAAGGAGATGCAGTGTAAAGTGAAGAGAGAGGTGGCAAAGGAAAAGGCATATGGTGAGTTGTATGACAGGTTGTCTGTGAATGTTCTCATTCATCCAGGTCATGGTTATCCAAAGGAGTTTGATCAAGTGCAACTGGATATATACCAAGTCCAGTGGCACTTGATTCAACTCCTTTGGATATGTATGGCAGGTTAGACACTAAGGAAGGAGAAAAGGACTTGTACCGATTGGCTAGACAGAGGGACCGAGCTGCGAAGGATGTGCAGCAGGTTAGGGTGATCAAGGATAGAGATGGAAATCTGCTGACAAGCGAGGAGAGTGTGCTGAGAAGGTGGAAGGAGTACTTTGAGGGGCCGATGGATGAAGAAAATGAGAGAGAGAGAAGGTTGGATGGTGTACGGATAGTGAATCAGGACGTTCAGTGGATTAGCAAGGAGGAATTGAGGGCAGCTATGAAGAGGATGAAGAGTGGAAAGACAGTTGGTCCTGATGACATACCTGTGGAGGTATGGAGATTTTTAGGAGATGGCAGTGGAGATTTTAACTAGATTGTTTAACACAATCTTGGAAAGTGAGAGGATGCCTGAGGAGTGGAGAAGAAGCATACTGGTACCGATTTTCAAGAACAAGGGTGATGTGCAGAACTGTAGGAACTACAGAGGTATAAAGTTGATCAGCCACTGCATGAAGCTATGGGAAAGAGTAATAGAAGCTAGGTTAAGAGGAGAGGTGACGATCAGCGAGCAGCAGTATGGTTTCATGCCACAAAAGAGCACCACAGATGCAATGTATGCTGTGAGAATGAGGATTAAGAAGTATAGAGAAGGCCAGAAGGAGTTACATTGTGTCTTTGTAGATTTAGAGAAAGCATACGACAGGGTGCCGAGAGAGGAGGTGCGGTATTGTATGAGGAAGTCGGGAGTTGCAGAGAAGTATGTAGGAGTGGTGCAGGATATGTATGAGGGAAGTGTGACAGTGGTGTGGTGTGCAGTTGGAATGACAGATGGGTTCAAGGTGGAGGTGGGATTACATGAAGGATCGACTCTGAGCTCTTTCTTGTTTACAATGGTGATGGACAGGTTGACGGACAAGATCAGGCAGGAGTCTCCATGGACGATGATGTTCGCAGATGACATTGTGATCTGTAGCGAGAGTAGGGTGCAGGTTGAGGAGAGCCTGGAGAGGTGGAGGTATGCACTGGAGAGAAGAGGAATGAAAGTCAGTAGGAGCAAGATGGAATACCTATGCGTGAATGAGAGGGAGGACAGTGGAATGGTCAGGATGCAAGGAGTGGAGGTGACGAAGGCATATGAGTTTAAATACTTGGGATCAACTGTCCAAAGTAAGGGGGAGTGCAGGAGAGAGGTGAAGAAGAGAGTGCAGGCAGGGTGGAGTGGGTGGAGAAGAGTGTCAGGAGTGATGTGTGACAGAAGGGTACCAGCAAGAGTTACAGGGAAGGTTTACAAGATGGTTGTGAGACCAGCTATGTTATATGGTTTGGAGACAGTGGCACTGAGGAAAAGACAGGAGGTGGAGCTGGAGGTGGCAGACTTGAAGATGATAAGATTTTCACTGGGAGTAACGAAGAAGGACAGGATTAGGAACGAGTATATTAGAGGGACAGCTCAGGTTGGACGGTTTGGAGACAAAGCAAGAGAGGCAAGATTGAGACGGCTTGGACATTTGTGGAAGAGAGATACTGGCTATATTGGGAAAAGGTTGCTGAATATGGAGCTGCCAGGGAAGAGAAAAAGAGGAAGGTCAAAGAGGAGGTTTATGGATGTGGTGAGGGAAGACATGCAGATGGCTGGAGTGACAGAGGAAGATGCAGAAGACAGGAAGAGATGGAAACGGATGATCCGCTGTAGCGACCCCTAACGGGAGCAGCCGAAAGTAGTAGTAGTAGTAGTAACTGTGATCTCAGTCCCTTGCAAATCGGCAGTGTCCATCATTTCTAAAGTAAAAATCCAGCGCAAGTTATCTCGGCAAACACGGAGTTCATGTGATGATTGAAGATACATCCTAGGATGCACTGGGACACATCATCAGTGATGTTTCCTGAGGTCCCCCGATGTTTTGGGACTTAAAATGGTAATAAACACTATTGTTCTATCACAGCTTGACTATTGCCAAATAATATGGGCGAATGCCACAAAAAAATATTTAAGCAAACTCCAGTTGGTACAGAACAAGGCGGCACTCCTTGCTCTCCAATGTCCATACAATACGAACATTAACAGCATGCACTTCTGTCTACAATGGTTAAAAGTTGAGGACAGAATGAATGCTGCACTTCTGTCTTCAATATGGAAGGTTTTACAATACAAAACTCCATTATATCAGTACAATCAGTTAAAACACAATTTAGAATCATATACATATGCCACTAGACAAGCAACAGAAGGCCGGTTTTCACTTCCTAAGCCAAACCCTAATTTTCTGAAGCGTACAGTAGAATATAGATCAATGAAAGCATGGAATTCGTTACCACTGCCAATCACTAAATTGACACAGAAATCAATATTTAAAAAGCAAATAAAGAAACACCTTGGAATATTATATATGTAGGATGCAAAATACATGGTCATACGCACACATATTACACATGCACGCATGTACGCGTGCACACACACACACACATACAGGACACGGTAAGGTGTGTTTCAAACTGAATTCTATAGCCTGGACGATCTCAACAGTTTGTACATTGGAATGATTTATGTATGTCTCTTTGCTGTTTGATGATGACTTATGTGTACTATAAAGTTTAATGTAGGTTTTTGCTATTTTTTTGTTTTTTTTGTTTATCTCTGTCTTTCTTTTAAATGTTTGTTTTAAATGTATTGTTTTTATGTGGACCCCAGTAAGACTAGTGGTGCTGCAGGGCACAGTTAATGGGGATCCTGATGAATGAACATAAATAAACGTAAACAACATCATACACCCTCTCTCAGGTGATCCAGCCAGGGTTGATCAGGCCCTGGCTTGTGTCCCAGCAGCATTGGCCCACAGATTACTCCTTCAAATCCATCGGGAGGCCCTCTGTACAGCCTAGATGCCAGATTTGATGGCTTTCCTTTTAGCAGCCTCATTGATGCCAAGTAGAGTGTAGAGCTTGCACAGTAAGTGGCCAGCAAAGCCTCTACGCCCCACTTCAATGGGCTCACAATGCGCATTCCAGTCTCTCCTCCGGCAATGATCCACCAGCTACTGGTACTTGGACCGCTTCTGCTCATTTGCGTCCTCTATCCAGTCCTCCCAGGGAACCGTCAGCTCTATAAGGGGCAGCTGTTTTGAAGAGGCTGATGATAGCACTATGTCTGGCCTTGATGAAATTGTTGTAATGTGGTCTGGGAACCTGAGCTGCCCCCCCCAGGTCAACTCGCAGCTCCCAGTCTGACACAGAGGTGAGGAGACGAGTTGCTGATCTGGGCTGTGACTGAGGCTGCTCACCAGCCCTGACAAACGCAGTGTTCCTCTGTCCACAGGCTTGCTTGTTGTTGGCCACAGCTTTGGAGATGGCCTCTGCAACTGTCTTCAGCACCTGGTCATGTCTCCAGCGATAACGACCATCTTCCAGGGCTCGTTGGCAGCTGCTGAGGATGTGCTTGCATGAACCTTTTCCAGGGCACAGAGGACAAGATGGAGAATCAGTCTTGCCCCAGAGATGGAGATATGCTGGGCTAGGCAGAACATCATACACAGTTTGTTCCATGAACTTGATTCGCTGCGGTCTGCCAGCCAGATATCTGTCCATGATATCTCCTTCTCCAGCGCACCCTCCCATCTTGTCCATGCGCCCTGCTGCTGCATGGATGGCCACTATTCTGCTGGTCCTTTCCTCCTCGACACCTATTCGCGCCTTCTGCAGGACTAGATGGCATTTCTCCTTGCTGTGGGCCTTGTCGTAGCGAGGTCGTGGGATGACTCCTAGCCCTGCCTGTCCAAGTCTGACACAGAGATGAGGAGACGAGTTGCTGATCTGGGCTGTGACTGAGGCTGCTCACCAGCCCTGACAAACGCAGTGTTCCTCTGTCCACAGGCTTGCTTGTTGTTGGCCACAGCTTTGGAGATGGCCTCTGCAACTGTCTTCAGCACCTGGTCATGTCTCCAGCGATAACGACCCTCCTCCAGGGCTCATTGGCAGCTGCTGAGGATGTGCTTGCATGAACCTTTTCCAGGGCACAGAGGACAAGATGGAGAATCAGTCTTGCCGCAGAGATGGAGATATGCTGGGCTAGGCAGAACATCATACACAGTTTGTTCCATGAACTTGATTCGCTGCGGTCTGCCAGCCAGATATCTGTCCATGATATCTCCTTCTCCAGCGCACCCTCCCATCTTGTCCATGCGCCCTGCTGCTGCATGGATGGCCACTATTCTGCTGGTCCTTTCCTCCTCGACACCTATTCGCGCCTTCTGCCGGACTAGATGGCATTTCTCCTTGCTGTGGGCCTTGTCGTAGCGAGGTCGTGGGATGGCTCCTAGCCCTGCCTGTCCAGGTGCCACTATGCCCAACAAAGCCCTGTGTCTCGGCCGAGACGCTATCTCCAGGCCTTCCTCAGCTCTCCACTTCCTGCTTGTCTGCACCATAATGCTTGCTGGTGCCACTCTATAGAGCCCTTGGAGTCCTGGTAGAGCAGTGCCTCTCTTGTGTGAGACACCCTGAACTGCTAATAGGGAGCTGGAGTTTGTTTCTCCTCCCATAAAGTGCTGCACTACTAAGGCTGCGTGGCAGACCCAGTAGGTATACCGCTAAGTAGCGTCATGACTTTCACTTGTCTGGTTTAATATTAAGAGGTTCTTTTTAATAAGTACATCTGTCGCGATTGTACAATGCTGTGATTTCAACTATTCCCCCAGTAGTCTGTTAATAGTAGCCATGGCCATTGTAATTCTAGTTAATGGTCACAGCAATTTGTCGATGAAACCAGTCGTTGGTTTCAGTCATTATGCAACTGTGCTGTTTGTAAGGTTGGGGGATACTTGCAGTCAGTTGAGACTGAAGAAGTTACTTAGATGAGTGATGAAACGTTCCTCCCACTAAACGTTGTGTCCAGATGAACTAATTCAACTTTCTGGGATTTCCTTACCTGGATTATTGAGCATGCATCAAGATATTCAAGTTGTTATTGCTCATAACTTCATTTAAAAGCATCCAGTAATGCATTTTTTTCTCACCTCCAGACTTCCAGCAGCTCTTAATTTCTAAAGAGGAGGTTCACTCTGTGAAGCAGGAGTGGAGCCCCACTCTGGGCCAGGAGGAGCCAGATCTCCCACACATTAAAGTGGAACAGGAGAAGCTCTTGATCAGCCTAGAGGGAGAGCAGCTTCAAAAACAGGAGGAGGCTGATATCAAGTTTCTGATTACTCCTGTCCCTGTAAAGAGTGAAAGTGATGAAGAGAAACCTCACTCCTCACAGCTTCATCAAAGCCAAACTGAGCAGGACAAACAGGTGGAGCCTTCAGACAGCACTTCAACTGAACAGATGAAAACAGAACCTGATGGAGAGAACTTTGGACTGTCAGAACCAGCCAGTCACCTAGATCAGGATGGTGATTTAGATTTAACTAGCGATGGTGAGTCACTCCCTTCAGACTTTTGTGAAAGTGAGACTGAAGACAGTGATGACTGGAACAAAACTAGAGAACCTCGGTCCGGTGTGGATACAAAAGATAATGAAATAAGTCATCAGAGATCTATTGAGAAAAAACCGTTCACCTGCTCAGTCTGTGGTAAAGGGTTTTCTCAAGATATAGATATGCAGGCACATATGAGAACACATACAGGAGAGAAGCCATTTAGTTGCTCAGCCTGTGGCAAAAGCTTTTATCAAAGAAGAGATATGCAGAGACACATGAGAACACATACAGGAAACAAGCCATTCCCTTGCTCATTCTGTGGCAAAACGTTTTCTCAAAGAGGAGAAATGCAGAAACACACAATAAGACATACAGGAGAGAAACCGTTTAGTTGCTCAGTCTGTTGCAAAAAGTTTTATCAAAGAAGAGATATGCAGAGACACATGAGAACACATACAGGAGAGAAGCCATTCACTTGCTCAGTTTGTGGTAAAGGGTTTTCTCAAAGTGGAAATATGCAGGCACACTTGAGAACACATACAGGAGAGAAGCCATTTCGTTGCACCATCTGTGGTAATGGGTTTAGTAGAAGCGAAAATTTGAAAAAACACATGAGAATACACACAGGAGAGAAGCCATTCACTTGCTCAGTTTGTGGTAAAGGGTTTTCCCAAAATGAAAATATGCAGGCACACATGAGAACACATACAGGAGAGAAACCCTTCAGTTGCTCAGTCTGTGGTAGTGCGTTTTATCGAAGAGGAGAAATGAATAGACACATAAAAACACATACAGGAGAAAAACCCTTTAGTTGCTCAGTTTGTGGCAAAACGTTTTATCAAAGTAGAGATATGCAGAGACACATGAGAACACATACAGGAGAGAAATCGTAAAGAGGAGTTTTCCTGACATGAGAACACATACAGGAGAAAAGTCATTCAAATGCACAGTCTGTTTTAAAGGGTTTAAAAGAAGTGGACATTTGAAGACGGCATGTGAGAATACATATGGCTGAGAAACCATTTGCTTGCTCGGTCTGAGGCAAATGGTTTTTTCACACAAACATACAGGAGAGAAACCTTTCACTTGTTCAGTTTGTGGTAAAGGGTTTTCTCAAAAAACACGCCGACACACACGAGAACGCATACAGGAGGGAAGCCATTCAGTTGCTCAGTCTGTGGTAAAGGATTTTCTCAAGAAAAAGTTATTCAGACACACATGAGAATGCATACCGGAGAGAAACCATTCACCAGCTCGATTTGTGGTAAAGGGTTTTCTGAAAATGGAAATATGGAGGCACACATGAGAACACATACAGGAAGGAAGCCATTTAGTTGCACAGTCCGAGGTGGTAAAGGGGTTTCTCAAAAAAAAATGTGTTTTGTAGATTAGTATAAGAACCTATACAGGAGAGAAACCTTACAGTTGCACTGTCTGCGGTAAAGGGTTTAGTACAGTGGTGGCTAACCATGCGCTATGGAGGGCCATGTGTATGCATGTTTTCATTCCAACCCGACTCCACACCAGGTATTTCACTGATACTTTCTTTCTCTTTGTTTGAAGTGTTGCTAATCACCTGGTGTTGAGTCCAGCTGAAATGAAAACCTGCATACACATGGCTCTCCATGGCACATGGTTAGCCACCTCTGGTTTAGTAGAAGCGATCATTTGAAGTCACATGTGAGAATACATATGGGGGAGAAACCATTTGCTTGCTCAGTCTGTGCTAAAGGTTTTCTCAAAGAAGAGATGTGCAGACACACATGGGAACACATACAGGAGAGAAACCTTTCACTTGCTCTGTGTTTGGTAAAAGGTTTTCTCAAAAAAGAGTTGTGCAGAAACACATGAAAATACGTACAAGGGAGAAAATCCCTGTTGGTGTCAAGATTGTGGTGACGGGTTTCGGCAAAAGAACTGTCGGACAAAGCACATGACATCACAGAGAAGAAAATGGGATTAGTTGGCTCATCTCGTGGGGAAAAAAATGGTTCACATGCCACGATCAGATCATCATTTGAATTTGTGTACTTGTGTCCTATTCGCACAGTACTGGTATTACCTGGAGGCATCTAGTGATTTGTAATATTTGTGAAGGTCATCTGTGATCTTACTCCCTTGCAAATCGGCAATATCCATAATTTGTAAAGTAAAAATTCCAGCACAAATTATCAACCATATTTTGGCGAACACAGAGGTCATCTGATAATATTACCGTGAATTGGCATCTGTTATATGGGGTCTTTTTTTTTCCTTTTCTTTCTTTCTTTTTTTTTTTAGCAAGGTTTTGTATTTTATTTGCCTCTTTCGCTGTTGAGGGTTATGGAGGCTGTGCTGGAAATTCTAAATGAAAGTTCTGACAACATTTTGGATGCAAATTCAGGAGGCTAATCTTGATACTTTTTTTTAGATATATTTTATTTGAGCAGTTACCTTGTCCATGTACACATGTGATTTCCAGTGCTCATTTTTCATGTACTCAAGTGACAAACAAAAAGAAAAACAACAGAGTACTAAAGAGCAATAGATGCTTAATGCAAAACGGGTATTAGATGACTATAACATATTACATATTATTGCAAAACAGGTAGATGAATATAACATATTACATATTAATGGTACAGCAGAGCTTAAGTAAATGCAAAAATATAACCAAAAGTCCCTCCCCCAGCCTCCCCATCTTTCCACTACTCAATAGGTGATTAATAGTGAAATATATTGATTGTAGGATTAGCTAGTCACACTAGCAAGGTAATGAATAAGGGGTGACCAGGTTTTTTCAAGCCGTGAAAGTTTATCTTTTAAAACATAACTTATTCTCTCCAGATGTGAGGTTTTGACAGGTTGCTGAGCAACATTTTAGTAGTAGGGACCCCTTTTTCTTTCCAAAAAAAACCCTCTTTGCTGGAATAAGGCAAATACAGAGGAAGTGTTGTTGAGAGGCTGTCAGATTGGTCTGCATATCAGACCTTCTGAGAACGATTAAAAGCGGGTCCAGTTCTAACTGGATGTTGACCATTTTAGACAGTATCTCAAATATTTATATCCAGTAGGTCTGTATCTTTGATTTGATTTGAGTGGTGACTGGAGCGGACTTCAATGGGCATGTTGGTGAAGGGAACAATGGTGGTGAGGAGGAGAGGGGTAGGTATGGTGTCAAGAAGAGAAATGTGGAAGGAAAGATGGTGGTGGATTTTGTGAAAAGGATGGAAATGGCTGTGGTGAATACATATTTCAAGAAGAGGGAGGAACACAGGGTGACGTAAAAGAGTGGAGGAAAGTGTACGCCGGTGGACTATATATTTTGTAGAAGGTGTGGTCTGAAAGGGATTGGAGACTGCAAGGTGGTGACGGGAGGATGTAGTTAGGCAGCATCGGCTGGTGGTCTGTAGGATGACTTTGGAGACCAAGAAGAGGAAGCGCGTGAAGACACAGCCGAAGATCAAATGGTGGAAGTTGAAGAAGGAAGACTGTTGTGTGGAGTTTAGGGAGGAGTTAAGACAGGCACTGGGTGGTAGTGAAGAGTTGCCGGATGGCTGGGCAACCTCTGCAGAAATAATGAGGGAGACAGCTAGGAAGGTACTTGGTGTGTCATCAGGACAGAGGAAGAAAGACAAGGAGACTTGGTGGTTGATTGAGGGAGTACAGCAAAGTATACAGAGGAAGAGGTTGGCAAAGAAGAAGTGTGATGGTCAGAGAGATGAATACAAGGAGACAAGGAGATGCAGTGTAAAGTGAAGAGAGAGGTGGCAAAGGCAAAGGAAAAGGCATATGGTGAGTTGTATGACAGGTTAGACACTAAGGAAGGAGAAAAGGACTTGTACCGATTGGCTAGACAGAGGGACCAAGCTGGGAAGGATGTGCAGCAAGTTAGGGCGATCAAGGATAGAGATGAAAATGTGCTGACAAGTGAGGAGAGTGTGCTGAGAAGGTGGAAGGAGTACTTTGAGAGGCTGATGAATGAAGAAAATGAGGGAGAGAAGGGTGGATGATGTGAGGATAGTGAATCGTTAAGTGCGGTGGATTAGCAAGGAGGAAGTGAGGGAAGCTATGAAGAGGATGAAGAGTGGAAAGGCAGTTGGGCCTGATGACATACCTGTGGAGGCATGGAGGTGTTTAGGAGAGATGGCAGTGGGGTTTTTAACTAGATTGTTTAACACAATCTTGGAAAGTGAGAGGATGCCTGAGGAGTGGAGAAGAAGCATACTGGTACCGATTTACAAGAACAAGGGTGATGTGCAGAACTGTAGCAACTACAGAGGTATAAAGGTGATCAGCCACAGCATGAAGATATGGGAAAGAGTAATAGAAGCTAGGTTAAGAGGAGGAGAGGTGATGATCAGCGAGCAGCAGTATGGTTTCATGCCAGGAAAGAGCACCACAGATGTGATGTTTGCTTTGAGAATGTTGAGTGAGAAGTTTAGAGAAGGCCAGAAGGAGTTACTACATTGTGTCTTTGTGGTTTTAGAGAAAGCCTATGACGTGGTGCTGTGAGGGCAATTCATATTTGATGTTTGCTTACTTTTAATCTTTCACCATGTATGACACCATGTTTAACTTTATTTTACATTGCTTAGATAGATACTTAAAGTCCATCTGTAACAAAACAAAGGCGTCTTCTCCAGTTGCACAAATAAAGGCCCATCGTTAACTGTTGGCCCCACGACCCCTGAGACCCTGAGAGCAGGATAAGTGGTTCGGATAATTGGTGGATGGCTGGTAAACTGTCGGTTGATAGCAGAGGAATGTGTGGGGAAACTCACTGAGTGTAGCAAGTGTGTACGCACTAATTTGAGAAATGTCTGGGTGGGATGAGAGCTGGAAGACGCGAGATAAGGAGGGGGAGAACAGACAACTGCCCTATAAGAGCGACTACTGTATTGATTGGCACACACAAGCATCTGAGCGTGTGCGCCTGTTCATTGAACTTATTAAAATCGTGTGACAATACTGTAAGAGATGTTTGTCTCTCTCCTCATTTAATGTCAGAGTGGAATTGAATAATGGTCACGACAGATTGGGGGCTCGTCCAGTGTGCCTAACTCATATTCTTCTTTGGCCCACTCTCTGTCTGGATTAAAGCTGGGTGGCCCGTCTGGTGATGGGGTTGAGAAATCGCCTAAGACCCAGGAAGTCTACCTCCCCTGAGGACAGCTCGTAGTCGACTCCTGGGGTTGAGAAGAGACTGTTGTGAGATTGTGGGGAAAGGATTTGTGTGATACGGCTTTTGTTTAAATGAGGATACAGTATTGAAGACCACGTGAAGACATCTGAAGGTAATGACACTCACTTAGGGGTGACGACCCATTGGCGAAAGAAATAATCATGTCATTTGAATGGTCCTGGTAGGAAATTTCCAGGTAAGAGTGACTGCAGATTAGAAGAATGGGGAAGAAACAAAGCAAACTTTTAACTGACAAGTCTTGTCTGACAGGATGTGTAGAACTTATGTGTGAAAGACTTAATGATGATTCCTGTAAACACCTTTCAGTGTTTAAAAAAAAGAAATTTAGATTTCCTGAAACTGGTAGTTTTACTGTAAAACAGCTGAAAAGAGGGAAAAAACAACTGCAGCATGAGGATAAGATGGGAAAATATGAAAGTAAAATACAAAGGAGTTGGAAGATGTGGAAAAAGGAGGCTGAGAAAAGAAATAGGCCGAAGAACAGTGAGAAGATGTATAAGGGTGGGGGGGGGCAATTAATCACTTTCCTCAGCTTTCACAGAAGGACCTGGATCTCTTCCCCCGCCTCGGCCGCTCATCAGAGACCCGTAGTTCAGCAGCAACCTGCCGCAGACTGACGGCGGCTGGCCCGTCTATACCCAGAATCCCCACAATAGCTGGCTGCAGCAGCGGAGCCCGTTACGCAGAGCCCGGTGACCGCCCCGCCTCCACGCCAGGTGGGTACAGCCAGGATGAAACCGATCGATATAACTGGCAGACAAATGCCGATTATTGGTGTCGTGTAAAGGGGCAATGTGGCAGAATGAGAGCCAGTTTTGCAGCCACCATGAGATGGGGGACAATAAAGGTCTGTAGACAGCAGCCTGAAGAGACTGTGTTGGACTTTTTAGTCAGATTGACTAAGATGTTCAGGTAAAACAGTGGTCTAGTACCACCGGTGCTGCCGAATGAACGAAGTGACTCCCCGTATGAACGGCAGTTCAAGTCCTATTTCCTGGACGGCATGGAGGAAGAAATCAGCCATCAGCTCAGCTGGCACAGTTCCAGACTCAGCAGGGCCCCAACAGAGGCAGAGGGAGAAGCAGAGGACGCGGCGGTCCCCCTCAGAGCAGAGGCCGAGCTCCGAGTAGAGGACCCTGTAATGCAAGCCTCGAGATGAGGGGTGTTGGAACTGTGGGGCCCCTGATCATTGGGCAGAAGACTGTACCGAACCAAGAAAGAGTCTGGGACCCACAGGACACAGGCGGTGTGTACCCCGAATGTGAAGCGTGACTGGCGGCTGGGACGGGGGAGATTCTGGAGTCTGATGAATGCCCCCCGACACCACATACATATACATTAACAGATGACAGTCAAAGCGTATTCAATATGACAAAGGTGAGCACAATTGAGAATTTACCTGAAATGATTTTAGAAATGGCAGGGGAAAAAAAAACCTCATTACATTTTGGTTGACTCTGGAGCTAAGGTTTCAGTAATAACACGAAATTCATTTCAAGTGGCGGTACAGTGGCACAGTGGTTAGGCTGTCCTCTGTGTGGAGTTTTCATGTTTTCCCCATGTCTGCGTGGGTTTCCTCTGGGGGCGCCGGCTTCCTCCCACAGTGTAAAGACATGTAGGTCAGGTAAATTGGCCGTACTAAAATTGTCCCTAGGTATGAATGTGTGTGTGTGTGTGTGTGTGAGCCCTGTGACGGTCTTACAACCCGTCCACGGTGTCTCCCCGCCTGCCGCCCGATGACTGCTGGAATAGGCTCCAGCGACCCTGAGAGCAGGATAAGCAGTTCAGATAATGGATGCATGGATGGAATTTCAAGTGCCCCTGGTGGTAGATACTGTACTTAATGCTCCTACTGAAGGAGCATTAAGTGTAGCAGTAAGAGGATTATATACCACACCGTTGTCGGTCGTCACAGAAGACGGTGACAGAAACCCCCCCCCCCCACTCTTCTCTTTTCCAGATGTTGCCCTGTAAATGTGTTAGCCAGAGATCTGATGTGTGCGTTGGGCCTGGTATTGCATTGTACAGAGGAAGGAGTATCAGGCATCCCAGGTCAGTATGTATAATTAGGGCGTGGCAAGCCATTGTACATATACCAATGTGATCTGCTGCCGTCGGGGTCGAGATCAGTAACCTCTGACTTGCTTGAAATGGTGCATACTCACATGTCACCACAGCACACGTTCATGGAAGATTCTGATTTGCATGTTACAGCCAATGTAAGCGAAGGAGCTGATGAGGGATTTGAGAAAGTTTGGTTCAGGCAAGGGAAAGTGATCTTATGACTAGTGATCGGATGTACTGGGATGATGACATGAGCGCATTAATGGTTGTGCCGACCCCCGCCATAACTCAGCTCCACTGGGTGTGTAACGTGACACCACATGTGCCTCTAGTCAAAACAGTTGACACCCAGTGGGAGGATTTAGGGCCATGGGTCCCTCAGTGTTCGCAAGACCACATGTGGGAGACAAGGGGAGAAGGAGTGCAGTACTCACCATGAATGTAAGCATATAGATGCCCATTTCAGGGCACTTTTATGAGAAAACAGACTCTGCATTTAGCACAGAGCAGTAAATTCAACTTGAGGGGTTGGAGAAATTTCCCCCATGGCTCATCAGAGTTGCAAGAAGTGGCACAAATTTTATGGGCTATGGATAATTACGATGTGGGGATTAGTTAAAGGGGCTGAACCCCCTCCATGTCACACCCAAGAGCACATGCTGGACACAATATCTGCCCAAACCAGAGGTAGTAATAGAAATAACACCAGCGTTTAACAGTTTGCTGGCAAACTCAGCAACCTAGGATTAACCACCTCACTCTGTTCATGGATTATGGACTTTCTCACTCACAGACCACAAAATGTCAGGATAGGTAACCATACATCTTCAACCCTCATCCTGAACACAGGTGTGCTGCAGGGCTGTGCTCAGTCCAGCCCTCTTCACCCACGATTGTACCCCCATTCACTCCTCCAACACTATAGCGAGGTTTGCGGATGACACCACTATAGAGGGACTCATAACCAACAACGAGGAGACACACTACAGAGGGGAGGTCCAACATCTGGCTGGGTGGTGTTCAGACAATAACCTGGTCCTGAACATCAGTAAAACAAAGGAGATCATTGTGGACTTTAGGACATCCAGGAAGACCACTCCACCCCCACTGTACATAAACAGTGAAGAGGTGCGTATTGTGGATAACATCAAATTCCTGGGAATCCACATAACTAAAGAACTCACATGGTCACTCCACACCTCCCACCTGGTGAAGAAAGCTCAACAGAGGCTCTTCTTCCTCAGGAAACTTAAACAAGCCGGTCTCCCCTCTCAGGAGAGAAGGCCAGAAGGCCTCCTCTGTCAGTGTGTCACAGTGTGGTATGCCGGCTGCACAGCAGAGAACGGGAAGGGCTTGGCCCGGGTGGTAAAGACAGCACAGAGGATTGTGGGAGTTGTGCTCCCGGACCTGGATGCTGAGGAAAGCCAGCAACATCCGCAATGACACAACACACCCAGGTCACTGTCTGTTCGGCCCTTTGCCGTCAGGGAAAAGATACCGCACCATCAAAACCTGGACTAACAGGCTGAGGAACAGCTTCTTCCCCAGAGCTGTTGCCTCCACCCCCCCCCCACCCACCCACACACACACACACACACACACACACACACCTGCCTACAGCTGCTGAGGACTAACTGGTACTAAAGCCGCTGCAATATGGACAACTATGTGCAATAACCCCATGCACTATTTTGAGCTTTAAAAGCCACTGCTGTCTTTTATTGTCTTATCATCATTTTTGCTACCTCACTTATTTATACTAAATGTTGTTTGTTCTTGTTTTTATCTTGTTTTTTTGTTTTTGTTTTTTAAATCATTTACCTTGTCTAGTGTTTCTGGTCTGAGAGTCACCAAATGAAATTTCGTTGTGTGCGCTAAATGACAATAAAGTATCGTATCTTATCTTGTCTTGTCTTGTCTTGTCTTGTCTTGTCTTGTCTTAGTTTGTCTTATCTTGTCTTGTCTCTTGATGCTGTGAAAGTTCAACATTTTGCTGATCCCTGGGTTCCACCATATGATCGTGATGATAATGAGGATCTTTATTTTTTTTTTAAATTTTTATTTCTGATTTTTTCCCTTTTTTCTCCCAATTTAGTGGCCAATTGATCCCTATTTTAATTCAAACACCCACCCTCGTATTGCATGCGTTCGCCAACTGCATCTCTCCGGCCGGCAGTCTCGAAGGAAAGCGCCTCCCCACTTTCGTGACAAGGCGAATCCAAGCCGAACCACTGTTTTTTTCCGACACACACAGAGACGCATTCACATGACGAACACAAGCCGACTCCGCCCCCCTCCCGAAGACAGCGTTGCCAATGATTGCTGCTTCATCGAGTCCGGACATAGTCGGATCTGACGAGACCGGGGCGCGAACCCCAGTCCCCAGTGGGCAACTGCATCGACACCAAGCCGATGCTTAGACCGCTACGCCACCGCGGACCCCATGAAATAATGAGGATCTTTAGCAAGTGTCTACAGTCACTTCATTTAATAGAGTAGTTCCCCAAGACCCTTTCCTTTATTTGGAGTTATTTGTTTCTTTGCCTTTCCTTATGTTAATGCTTAGTTAGTTTGTAACCAATCTACATGTGTGTTATGAATATATCTCTCATTTATTGTTTCATCATGTATTGTTTGATGTTACCGGGGACTATGTTGTGTTTTAGATGGATTTTGAGCAGTCACATAAGTTTTTCCCAAATGTCAGCCCTGGTTTTTATTGTGATATATCCGCTCACATTAGTGCAGGTCACCTCTCGAGGCTTTTACTCATTTCTAGCCAAGAGTGAGGGGAGATGTTTGGCTCGAGAGGACATGGGATGATTGTGACTTCTGTCTGACTGCTGAGTTTATGTGGAGTGTGTTGATGTAAACCTGGTGCATGTCAGTTGGCTTACAACTGACAGAGAGGCCTCACAGTCGTTCTGTGTGAAGTAAGATATTCCCAAACTATATATCTATTGTTGTTTTCATTGATGCTTTATCTAGGCGATTTGTTGTTGATTAAAAGTAATCAAAAAGGGGGGGGGGACCGTGAGGGCGATTCATATTTGATGTTTGCTTACTTTTAATCTTTCACCATGTATGACACCATGTTTAACTTTATTTTACATTGCTTAGATAGATGCTTAAAGTCCATGTGTAACAAAACAAAGGTAGTCTTATAAGGTGTCCTCTGCAGGTGCACCAATCGTCAACTGTTGGCCCCACCACCCTGAGACCCTGAGAGCAGCATAAGTGGTTCAGATAATTGATGGATGGCTGTTGAACTGTTGGCTGATAGCAGAGGAGTGTGTGGGAAACTCACTGAGTGTAGCAAGTGTGTACACTAACTTGAGAAATGGTCTTGGTGAGATGAGATTGTAGGGAGCAGCCATCCCATCTGAATGTTGGATTCTCCCTGTACTGTATTTATTGCCTTAGCAACTGGACCCATGGTGTTGGCGTATTCACCCAAAAAGACAATGTCAGTTGGACTGTACCTAACACACACAAAAATGCATTGCATTCAGATACATTTGATTGAACATACCAGTTATTTCAGTTAACACAGGATATGACATAATTATTCCTTGTTCTTTGGACAAATCATGCAGGAAGGTTTAGAACTAGAACTAGCAAGGTAATGGATTACTTAGTGTAATAAATCTAAAAAATACTTTTCTACAAGGCCTCGAAGAGGTAAGTACTATAATTCACTTGGAATTCTCTCTCCAGGTTCAGCATAGAGGTAAGTATTACTGTAGGTAAAAAAAGACAAACATTCACGACTTACATTGGAACATTAAGTGTAGCACAAACAGCTCTCACAGCCCCCTCTCCTTGATCTTTGAGGATTCTCAACATCCGCTCCACAGCCATGTAAAAGGAGTTCTGTCTTGTTGCATTAGGTTGTACCAGCTGAAGTTTGCAGTGCTCTTCAACCTCCTCTGCAGCAGTAGTGGACCTTGCAGTCGTGTTCCAGAGAGCCTGAGATTGGAGAAGGCGGGCCTCGACAGTTTCATGTAGGCCTACGTCCTGTTTGCATTATTGGCATCCACTGTAGAAACCAAATTTAGCAAATGACAAGCGCACCAATGATGCTTCGAAAGTTGGTACTGGAGGCCGTCATCATCGGTCATAATGGCTTCAACATCGATGGATTCCACCTCCTCATCCTGATCCTCATCGTCTTGAGTTACATCTACATCAGTTACTTCATCAGCATTAACATTTTCATCTACTCCAAACATACGAAATGCTTTAATGAAGTTTGAGCCATTATCAGTTGTGGTACTGACTGTTTTCTCACGGATTTCACATTTTGAGTGCATGTCATTCATCGCACCTGCCAAGACATCGAATATATGAGCGCCCTTCAACTGCTTGCATGCAAGACCAACAGAATCCCTCTCTAAACTGCTTGGATCCAGCCAATATGCTGTAACGCCAATAAAACTCCTCCTCCTTGCAGTCCAGCAATCAGTTGTGGCTATGTGTGAGTCTTCCTCATTGCTTCCTTCACCTGCTCCTTCAGCGCTATTGTGGCTTTATCAATCTTGCGCCGCACACTGGTTTGAGATATAATGGTGCAGTTTGGCTGTAGGTCTTGGGCAAGGCTTTGGAATGCTGGCTGCTCAGCAAGAGAGAAGGGCTGGAGACCTTGAACGATAAAGTTGAGTACCGCATTGTCAACACAGCTCTGATTGACTTGCTTTGTTTCTTCAAGCGTCATCTGTTTGAGATTCGAGGAAGACATCCCAGCCTCGGATTTTCTCTCGCAGACTGCTGTAGTCAGTTCACTATATTTCTTCAGCTGACTTGCATGTTTCCTCTATAAAAGACAATGTATAACTTCAGTTAAAAATAGTTAACTCAGCATGGCATCAAAAGGATAAACACATTGATTGTAGGCAACGTAATATTACTTTCAGCAATTCGCCAGTCGCATGGCTAATTTTGCATTCCATTCCATTATTTTTGACCAACAAAATATAATAACTTACATTAGTAGGATTGTAAAAATATCATCACACATTTAAATTGGCTGAAGGCGAACAACTAATTAAAACATTTTAATGAAAAGGATAAATGTTAGCCATTCCCTGCCTTCATGAGACAAGCCATTGGTGATAGCTTACATAAAATGTGACGTTGGTAGAATAGGCTCCTTTTACTGATAGCAACACATGACAGATAGCATTGGCTGAAGTGTGTGTAGAACATTGTATTTGTTACAATACATGTTTGACATGTAACAGCCACCGTACTAAGGTGACGACCTACTACTGCTACAGGAAGTACGCCAGCAGTCGGTCTGCCGGTTAGATCGGTGGAAGTTTGGTATGATTAGCAGAGGTGCCAGTCATACAAATAGTGCTGTTGTTCCAGTTAATAAACTTGTTAAATGTTCTCCAGTGTCTGACCACTCGTCATTCTACATGGTGTCAGAAGTGGGATGGGATGTAGCTTGAGTGGCTCTTTTTGTTGGTGTGGTTTTGTGCTGTGACAGACAGGGCATGAAAGTGTTCTCCTCTCATTCTCCTTTCTCATAGTGGGCCAAAACACAAATGTCTCTTGCTCTGTGTTTCATTGATTCTGTCCCCGGGTGGCCTCTATGTAGGATTGTGATGTTGTCCCTTTGTAGTGATTTGGGGATTACTGCCTTTGGGGCTTTCATAACAATGCCATCTTCAATCATGAGCTCGTCCCTGAATGTAAAGTACTGACGAACATCTGCTGGCAGTTGAACTCCTTTGTAGGCCATCCATGGTTGATGAAGTTGCATATTTTCTGGAGGGTTGGGTCCCTTTCTGTTTTGAAAGCCACCAGGAGAGGAAGAAATACCTTGGATCCAGCTGTATTTTAGAACATGAAATTAGAAAAGCACAGATAAACAGAGAAAGTGTAGTGGCTGTCTTTTTTGATATAGAGAAGGCATACGATATGGTGTGGGGGGAAGGATTATTAATCAGACTTTGTAAATTAGGTATAAAAGGTGGACTATGTAGATGGATTAAGGACTTTTTGCAAGGAAGATCAATACAAGTTAGAATAGGAAAAATATTCAGCAAATTTTGTTGTTGAAAATGGAACACCTCAAGGAAGCATAGTAAGCCCTCTAATATTTTCCATAATGGTAAATGATGTATTTATGGAAATGGGCCTTTCGCTTTTTGCCGATGATGGGGTAATTTGGAAGAGGGGAAGAAATGTGGAATTCATTATAAAGAAACTGCAGGGGGGCTATTATGAAAGTAGAAGAATGGTCATATAAATGGGGTTTTAAATTTTCAGTTGATAAGACAAAGACAGTGTTCTTTACAAGGAAAAGAATTGATAATGAAATTAAACCAAAATTATATAGTCAAGAATTGGAAAACGTGAAAAACTTTTAAGTTTTCAGGGATATGGTTTGATGAAAGAATTACATGGTTTATACATATTCAGAAAGTCGTGGACAAATGTAAGAGGCTACTAAATGTAATGAGGTGTTTAGTTGGAAGTGAATGGGGGGCAGGTAGAACTGCTTTGAAGGCCATATACAGTGGTTTAATTGGGTCAGTATTAGATAGTGGTTGTGTGGTGTATGGGTCAGCAGCAAACACTTCTCTAAAAAATGAGATAAGATGCAGTATCAGGCTTTGAGATTATGCACATGTGCATTTAAAACAACCCCAGCAGCAGCATTACAGGTGGAAATGGAAGACATGCCCCTAGAAATGAGAAGGATACAGCTATCCTTGAACTACTGGGTTCATTTACAGGGCCATAGTCAGGATCATCCAGGAGAGGAGGGAAACAAAAAGCTTTGGATGGACAATGACACAGAAAGCAATCGAACTTGAAGTAGATCATTAAACATTAGTCCAACAGCGCCTTTGCCAGCAATACCACCTTGGCTACTTCCAGATGCCATCGTAGATTTCACATTATTAGAAAAGTAGAATAAGGATGAAGAGTTTAATTATGATTCACATACCATACAGGCTTATATTGATAATCACCACAGTTGCGTCCAGATTTATACGGCTGCATCAAAGAGTTCAGTAAATAAAGTAGGAGTAGCATTGATTGTTCCAGAATTTCATATTAAAGTAGGGAAAAGGATCAATGAGGAAATATCATAATCATAGCAGTATTGTTAGCAGTGCAGTGGATAGAGGAAACGAGACCGTTGAGAGAAATGATTTGTTCAGCCTCAAGTTCACCACTAGCCAGTTTACAATACAGCCATTCAGACAGCAGACCAGGCATTTTAATACAGGTACAACAAACATGATAAAGGACTCAAATGATGGGTCTTACAGTATCATTTTTATGGGTACCGGCACACATTGGCATTGAAGGAAATGAAACAGCAGATAAGGTTGCAAAGAAGGCTACACAACGTAATCACATTGATTTGGTAGTTACTTTAAGCAAGACAGAAATAAAGAGCATCGTTAAGCACAGACTGAAGGAAAGGTGGCAAAAGCAATGGGAGGAAGCGAGGAAAGGACGGTGGTTTTACAGAGTTCAAAGGTTAGTGGGAGACATGAGGTGTGCAGGAAGGAACAGGAGAGATGAGATGATAATGTCAAGACTCAGATTCGGACACACTGGACTAAACAGTACACTTTTCAAACCAGGCAAACACAATCCAGGCAGATGTGACTCCTGTGGACAAGAAGAAACGATAGACAAGGTATGATATATTGTCAGACATATGAGGCAGGAAGAAGGCGTCAAAATCCCAGGAAAATAAAAGTACAACTTGATTTAGTAGATATTCTACAGAAGAACTCAACTGAGTGTTATAAAATCTTGTTTCAGTTTCTTAGAGTAACTAATTTAATTAACAAGCTTTGAGGGTTTTTTTTGGGGGGGTGGCGTAAATAATTGGCATTCTGATCCAGTCCATACCAGCTGGTGGCGGTAATGTACCAATTCGTTGTTTACCAACAGCCAATAAACACGAAGAAGAAAATACGAAGAAGAAAAAGAAGTAGAAGAAGTCGTCGTAGTAGTCGCGTTTGTTGTCTTTTTCCGCGTCCAGTCGCGTCGCCTCGGTGAGCAGCCTTGCCAGCTATGGACATACGGAAGAGTGTCATGAGGAGTCCGCCTCAGCCCCCGTCCCCAGAACCTGGTTCGGCAGCATCAGCCAGTGAGCCGCGGCCAGAGGGTTTTTCAGGTTTGTGGATCCGCAGCTGTAACTTCGGCTAGTAGTAGTGAGTTGGAGAGGCGACGTCCCTAATATGGATTGCTGGCTAGCTAGCTAACGTTAGCTACCCGCGGGACGACCCGCAGATCTAGCTAGTAGTGATGTGCAGGAGCAGCTAGCTAGCTAGCTAGCTATTAGTGATGTGCAGGAGCAGCTAGCTAGCTAGCTAGTAGTGATGCGCAGGAGCAGCTAGCTAGTAGTGAAGTGCGGGTCGGGCGGGTTCGGGTAAGCTTGTTAGAAATTATCACGGGTTCGGGCGGTCGGTACAAAAACCAAAGTCATGGAATAGTTAAAACACTGCTACAGAATCTTCTGTCACCATAACTGCGCACTTTAACTGGCAGCTCGTGTCTCGTGCAGGCGATATAGCTGCTGCACGACGGAGCACGCGCACGCCAGAGCTTGTAGGGAGACTGCTGCTCTGACCCCAAAACCCTGCACACTCCCGCATCACCAGCTGAGCACGGTGTCTATGTCGCACTTCCATGCATGGCCAGGATTTCATTGTGGCCTGTTATTTATAGTTTCTCCATTATGTATCGTTTTGCCACCTATTCCACAGAAAGCATTAGTCTTGTATGAGAGCTGGTACAGAATTCTATGTTGTTTTTGTATGAAAGCTGTTTTTGATTTTAATATACCACAAAATGTTTTGTTTTTTTATTTTGGGGTTTGTTTTTTTATTTTGGGGTTTGTTTTTTTTGGTCTGAGGGATTCTGTAATCATTGTCCATAACGGGAAGATTTCGGCTGAAGTCTTTTGTTTATTTGTGAATGAGGGCAGCTTTTCATGCTATCAGTTGATTGCTGAAGTCTTGCTGAAGCCCGTGTTAATTTACAAGGATGCTACTTCAGGCACACTTGTTTCTTTTCTTGTCGCTGTGGTGGCCAGTGATACAGAGAAATTGCAAAAAAAGTCAATGAGACGAGGATCCTTCAAAACAAGACTTTTATTGACGTATCAACAAAGTGTGAGTCAGGTCTGCAGAGTGACTGAAAATCAGACAGAAGCCTCCCTGTCTTTATACCATTTACAAATCTAGTGAACAATCTACTGGCATCAGTCAATGTCCTGCTATTAATCGGGGACCTTGTTGATCAGGACATGTTGGCAGAGCAGGAGCCTCTCTATCGATGCAAGGATGACGTCAGGATGTCTTCAGTCATCCTCCTTTGACAGTCTAATGGTTGTCTTGATATGCTGCTGCTACTACTACTACTACTGCTACTACTGTTTCCTGCATAATAATGGTTACACTCACATGATGGAATGTCACTTATCATACTTTTGGGCATAAACAAGTTTATCTTCTACTAATGTTTTGTCCTGGTTATATGGCCTTGTGCTACTTGCCACAATTGCTCGTCACTCTAGTCACATGAAATGACAGATACCCACATGTGCCCTTACGTACTACCATATATTTCCCCCCTTTGAGGCCTACAAGGCCTCAACCTTGCTTTAAGACCTCTCTTTGTCCTTTCTTTACTTACACTTTCTTTTTCTTCCAACTTGACATGACACTCTCACTTTTGTTGTTATTATTCCTTACTATTTTTTTTCCTAAAGTGCTTTAAGCACTGTTAGAATCTCTACCTACAATCAGCCAGGATAATCTTTCTATCTTACTATCATATTATTCTTATTATTATAACATCATGAGAGACCATCGTTTCATCCACCATAATATTGTCCCTCGCCTTATCCACAAAATCCATAGTATTCTGAATGTGTTCATTATTGTTTAATAACGGGTTAAGCATAGATGTCAGAACCTTAGAGATGGTATAGGTCATTGAGTTAATCATACTATCAATAGCCCGTAATGGCACATCCTGTTTATGAATCGTAGGTAAATCATACAGACTAGGTGTAGTTTCCGCTGGGTATAATCTATCATACAAAATTCTTTCAAAAGCATTTACTGTTCTAACAGCTTCAGACAAACTATCAAGTTTCTTGTAACCACTATGTGGATCTTTCAGGGGCTCATAAATACTAGTTATGCCGCTAAGTAACGTCATGACTGTCACACGTCTAGTTTAATATTAAGAGGTTCTTTTTAATAAGTACATCGGTCGCGATTGTACAATGCTGTGATTGCAACTATTACCCAGTCCTTTGTTAATGGTACACATGGCCTTTGTAATGCTAGTTAATGGTCACAGCCATTTGTAGATGAAACCAGTCGTTAGTTTTTGTCATTATGCAACTGTGCTGGTTGTAAGGTTGGGGGATACCTGTAGTCAGTTGAGACTGACGAAGTTACTTAGATAAGTGATGAAATGTTCCTCCCACTGAACATTATGTCCAGATGAACTAATTAAACTTTCTGGGGTTTCCTTACCTGGATTATTGAGCATGCATCAAGATATTCAAGTTGTATTGCTCATAACTTAATTTAAAGCATCCAGTAATGCATTTTTTTCTCACCTCCAGACTTCTGGCAGCTCTTAGTTTCTAAGGAGGAGGTTCACTCTGTGAAGCAGGAGTGGCGCCCCATTTTTGGCCAGGAGGAGCCAGATCTCCCACACATTAAAGTGGAACAGGAGGAACTCTCGATCAGCCAAGAGGGAGAGCAGCTTCAAAAACAGGAGGAGGCTGATATCAAGTTTCCGATTACTCCTATCCCTGTAAAGAGTGAAAGTGATGAAGAGAAACCTCACTCCTCACAGCTTCATCAAAGCCAAACTGATCAGGAAAAACAGGTGGAGCCTTCAGACAGCATATCAACTAAACAGATGAAAACAGAACCTGATGGAGAGGACTTTGGACTGTCAGAACCAACCAGTAACCTAGATCAGGATGGTGATTTAGAACCAGCAAGTGATGGTGAGTCCATCCCTTCAGACTTCTGTGAAAGTGAGACATTGATGATGGCTGGAACAAAACTAGAGAACCTTGGTCCGGTTTAGATACAAAAGATAACAATGAAATAAGTCATCAGAGATCTATTGATAAAAAAAATGTTCACTTGCTCAGTCTGGGGTAAAGGGTTTTCTTAAAATAGAAATATGCAGGCACACATGGAAACACTTACAGGAGAGAAGCCATTTCGTTATACAGTCTGTGATAATGGGTTCAGTAGAAACGAAAATTTGAAAAAAACACATGAGAATACATACAGGAGAGAAGCCATTTACTTGCTCAGTCTGTGGTAGTGTCTCAAAGAGGAGAAATGAATAGACACATAAAAGCACATACAGGAGAAAAACCCTTTTGTTGCTCAGTTTGTGACAAAATGTTTTATCAAAGAAGAGAAATCCAGAGACACATGAGAACACATACAGGAGAGAAACCTTTTAGTTTCTCAGTCTGTGAAGAAGGGTTTAGTAGAAGCGATCATTTCAAGTCACGTGAGAATACATATGGGTGAGAAACCATTGACTTGCTCAGTTTTTGGCAAAAGGTTTTCTGAAAGAAGAGATGTGCAGACACACGAGAAAACATACAGGAGAGAACCCTTTCACTTGCTCGGTGTGTGGTAAAAGGTTTTCTCATAAAAAGAGTTATGCAGACACATGAAAATACATACAAATTAGAAAATCCCTGTTGGTGTCAAGATTGTGGTGAAGGGTCCTGCAAAAGAACTGTCAGACAAAACACATGATACAGAAGAGAAGAAAATTGGATTATTTGACTCATCTTGTGGAAAAAAAATTGTTCACATGCCATGATCAGATCATCATTTGAATTTGTGTACTTATGTCCTGTTCACACAGTACTAGTGTTACCTGAGGACCTCTAGTAAGTTGTAATATTTGCGGAAGCTGTCTGTGATCTCAATCCCTTGCAAATCGGCAATGTCCATAATTTGTAAATTAAAAATTCCAGCGCAAGTTATCTACCATATTTCAGCGAACACAGTTCATCTGATGATTGAAGATACATCCTAGGATGCACCGGGACACATCATCAGTGATGTTTCCCGGCGTCCTTGGGTGTTTCGGGTCTTCAACATCATACACCCTCTCTCAGGCAATTCCGGCCAGGGTTGATCAGGCCATGGCTTGTGTCCCAGCAGCATTGGCCCACAGATCACTCTTTCTGATTCAAAGCCATTGGGAGGCCCTCTGTCCAGCCTCAATGCAAGACTTGATGGCTTTCCTTTTAGCAGCCCCAGTGATGCCAAGTAGAGTGTAGCGCTTGCGCAGTAAGCGGCCAGCAAAGCCTCTACACCCCACTTCAATGGGCTCACAATGTGTCTTCCAGCCTCTGCAACTGTCTTCAGCACCTGGTCATGTCGCCAGCAGTAATGGCCCTCCTCCAGGGCTGATTGGCAGCTACTGAGGATGTGCTTGACTGAACTTTTTCCAGGGCACAGAGGACATGATGGAGAATCAATCTTGCCTCAGAGATGGAGATATGCTGGGCTAGGCAGAACATCATACTTAGAACTTGATTTGCTGCGGTTCTGCCTGCCAGATATCTGCCCATGATATCTTCCTCAACAGCACACCCTCCCACCTTGGCCATGCTCCCTGCTGCTGCTTGCCCACTATTCTGCTGGTCCTTTCCTCCTTGACACCTATCTGCACCTCCTCCAGGACTAGATGGCATTTGTCCTTGCCATGGGCCTTGTCATAGCGAGGTTGTGGGATGGCTTCTAGCCCTGCCCGTCCAGTTGCCAGTGTGCCCACCAATGCCCTGTGTCTCAGCCGAGACTCTCCTATCTCCAGGCCTTCCTCGGCTCTCCACTTCCTGCTTGTCTGTACCATAATGCCTGCTGATGCCACTCTAGAGTCCTTGAAGTGCTGGTATAGCAGTGCCTCTCTTGTGCGAGAAACCCTGAACTCCTCATCGAGGCTGCTGATAGGGAGCTGGAGTTTATTGGTCCTGCCATACAGTGCTGCACTACTAAGGCTCCGCGGCAGACCCAGCCATCTTCGGAGGTAGCTACTGATCCTCCTCTCCAAGGTCTCCACTGTCGACAGGGTAACCTCATAAACCAACATCGCCCAAAGGACTGATCAGCTGGGTGCCAACACCGGTGTGTTCTAGGCACCCATGGAACTCCAGGAATGCCACCTTTCTTTACCGAAGTATCAATGTAGGCATTCTTACGGAGGACGTCTGTCATCCTTCTGGATAGGACACTAAAGAAGATCTCCCCGCCATACTGACGAGTGAGATGGATCTGAACTGCTCCAGCTTGTTTGTGTTTTCTTCCTTTGGTATCTAGACTACCTCTGCCTGCCTCCACTCGTCTACTACATTCCCCCTGCGCCAAATCACCCACAGAATCTTCCAGAGGATACTGAGGAGCTCTGGGCAGTGCTTGTACACCTTATAGGGTACTCTACTGGGTCCTGGCGCAGAGCTGGCACTGGCTGCAGTAACTACCTCCAGCTCTCTGGTGTTGAACTCCACCATTGGCGCTGGTAAGTCCAAAAGGGCTCTGCGGGGCCCTAGCTCTTGCTCTCTATCAGGGTCACTCAAGAGTGTTCTGCAGAAAGTGATCTACCTCTTCTTTAGAGCAGGCAAGACAACTGCTTTTCTGCCCTAACAGCTTCTTGTGAATCCAAATGGATCAGCTATAAACACAGCACGCTTCGTGGCTCTCTCACTACACCGTCTCCTGTGCCTTTCTGCTCTGCGCAGGGTCATGAGCTTCTTCTTGATGATGTAACGGAGCTCAGCCAGTGTTGGTTTGTCCTCGGTTGCTACCTTGAACTGCCTTGCCAGTTTAAAGCTAAAGTCTAAGAGTCTAAAGCTCTTGCCGCAGTTGGTGGATCTTGTTTGCCCTTCGTTTCATGGTGTACTTGGGTCTGGTGGTCTTGCCCTCTTCAACACCAGACCTCTCTGGTACAAAACTGACAGGGATGGTTGTCATCGTCAGAAGTCGTCTGTCTGCGTCTCCCTTTGCTGTTGACATGAGGATTCTGGCCACTTCCTCATCAAATTGGCACCACTCTCTGCTGGCTTGCTGGAGGCCACTTAATTCGACTCTGCTGAACTATTCTGCTGTGAGCCAGAGAGCTTATTACATGGAGGTTCTGGGCTCTGTGGGGTGTCTCCGGGCCAGGCTCCTCCTGCATCTCACCAGGAGTGGATCTGGTGTGCTGCACTGCTCCCTTATATGCCAGGCATTTCATTTGGGCCTGATAGATTTTAAGGCCATGGTTGTTCTTGCAGACCTTGCTGCAAATGCATGTTCGGGTTGTCGTCATTGGTAATCTGTTCGCCAAAGTTGTCATCATTAGGTCCATCCTGTTGGGGTACTCACCCCCCCCCGGGCTCCCCTGGGTGTATATCTCAATTTGTGTATCTGTAGCTTATGTGGGTTCTTCCTAACGAAAGATGCAGGTTGGGCTGCTACTCCTTCCTGCCCCCGTTGCCGTCTTTCCGAGCTGTGAACTGTCTCTCCAGTCATCACCAATCTGTTCTTGGTGGTCACCCAGCCTTTTCCTGGGCGTCACTGGCTGAACCAGTTTGAATGATTAAAGATACATCCTGGGATGCACTGGGATACATCATCAGTGGTGTTAACTGAGGTCCTCGGGTGTTTAGGGTTTTTCAACATCAACATCTTGGGCGACCCAGCCAGGGTTGATCAGGCCCTGGCTTGTGTCCCAGCAGCATTAGTCCATGGATGACTGCTGACCCAAAGCTCTCTAGAGGCCCTCTCTGCAGCCTCCGTGGAAGACTTGATGGCTTTCCTTTTACCAGCCCCAGCAATGTCAAGTAGAGTGTAGAGCTTGCACAGTGAGCGGCCAGAAAAGCCTGTACACCCCTCATCAGTGGGCTCACAATGCGTTTTCCAGCCTCTCCTCTGGCACTAATCCGCCAGCTCTTGGCACTTGGACTGCTTCTACTCATTTGCCTCCTCTACTCAGTCCTCCCAGGTAACTGTCAGCTCTACAAAGAACACCTGTTTTGAAGAGGCTGATAATAGCATTATGTCTGGCCTCAGCGAAGTTGTCACAATGTGGTCTGGGAACTTGAGCTGCCCTCCCAAGTCGACTTGCAGCTCCTAGTATGATACAGAGGTGAGGAGACCAGCTGCTGATTTGGGCTTTGACTGAGGCTGCACACCAGCCCTGACAAAGGCAATGTTCCTCTGTCTGCAGACTTGCTTGTTGTTGGCCACAGCTTTGGAGATGGCCTCTGCAACTGTCTTCAGCACCTGGTCATGTCGCCAGCAGTAATGGCCCTTCCCCAGGGCTGATGGGCAGCTGCTGAGGATGTGCTCGAGTACCTTTTCCAGGGCATAGAGGACATGATAGAGAATCAATCTTGCCCCTGAGATGGATATGTTGGGCAAGACAGAACATCATACACAGCTTGTACCATGAACTTGATCCACTGAGGTTCTGCCTGCCAGATATCTGTCCATGATTTCTTCCTCTCTAGCGCACCCTCCCATCTTGTCCATGGTTCCTGCTACTGCTTGCCCACTATTCTGCTGGTCCTTTCCTCCTCGACACTTATACGCACCTCCTGCAGGACTAAATGGTATTTGTCCTTGCCGTGGGCCTTGTCATAGCGAGGTTGTGGGATGGCTCCTAGCCCTGCCCGTCCAGTTGCCACTATGCCCACCAAAACCCTGTGTCTCAGCCGAGACTGCTGTCTCCAGGCCTTCCTCAGCTCTCCACTTCCTGCTTGTCTGCACCATAATGTCTGCTGATGCCACTCTAGAGTCCTTGGAGTCCCGGTAGAACAGTGCCTCTCGTGCAAGAAACCCTGAACTGCTGATAGGGAGCTGGAGTTTGTTGCTCCTCCCATACAGTGCTACACTACTACGGTTGTGCGGCAGACCCAGTAGTTATACCGCTAAGTTGCGTCATGACTTTCACATGTCTGGTTTAATAGTAAGAGGTTCTTTTTAATAAGTACATCTGTCACGATTGTACAGTGCTGTGATTGCAACTATTCCCCAGTCCTCTGTTAATAGCCACATGGCCATTGCAATTCTAGTTAATGGTCACAGCAATTTGTAGATGAAACCAATCATTGGTTTCGATCATTATGCAACTGTACTGTTTGTAAGGTTGGGGGATACCTACAGTCAGTTGAGACTGACGAAGTTACTTAGATGAGTGATGAAACGTTCCTTCCACTAAACATTGTGTCCAGATGAACTAATTCAACTTTTTGGGATTTGCTTACCTGGATTATTGAGTATGCATCAAGGTATTCAAGTTGTTATTGCTCATAACTTCATTTAAAGCATCCAGTAATGCATTTTTTTCTCATCTCCAGACTTCCAGCAGCTCTTAGTTTCTAGAGAGGTGGTTCACTCTGTGAAGCAGGAGTGGAGCCCCAGTCTGGGCCAGGAGGATCCAGAACTACCACACATTAAAGTGGAACAGGAGAAGCTCTTGATCAGCCACAAGGGAGAGCAGCTTCAAAAACAGGAGGAGGCTGATATCAAGTTTCCAATTACTCCTGTCCCTGTAAAGAATGAAACTGATAAAGAGAAACCTCACTCCTCACAGCTTCATCAAAGCCAAACTGAGCAGGACAAACAGGTAGAGCCTTCAGACAGCACGTCAACTGAACAGATGAAAACAGAACCTGATGGAAAGGACTTTGGACTGTCAAGACCAGCCAGTACCCTAGATCAGGATGGTGATTTAGATTCAACTAGTGATGGTGAGTCCATCCCTTCAGACTTTTGTGAAAGTGAGACTGAAGACAGTGATGATGACTGGAATAAAACTAGAGAACCTCGGTCCAGTATGTATACAAAAGATAACAATGAAATAAGTCATCAGAGATCTACTGAGAAAAAAACGTTAACTTGCTCAGTCTGTGGTAAAAGGTTTTCTCAAGATATAGATATGCAGGCACATATGAGAACACATACAGGAGAGAAGCCATTTAGTTGCTCAGCCTGTGGCAAAAGCTTTTATCAAAGAAGAGATATGCAGAGACACATGAGAACACATACAGGAAACAAGCCATTCCCTTGCTCATTCTGTGGCAAAACGTTTTCTCAAAGAGGAGAAATGCAGAAACACACAATAAGACATACAGGAGAGAAACCGTTTAGTTGCTCAGTCTGTTGCAAAAAGTTTTATCAAAGAAGAGATATGCAGAGACACATGAGAACACATACAGGAGAGAAGCCATTCACTTGCTCAGTTTGTGGTAAAGGGTTTTCTCAAAGTGGAAACATGCAGACACACTTGAGAACACATACAGGAGAGAAGCCATTTCGTTGCACCACCTGTGGTAATGGGTTTAGTAGAGGCGAAAATTTGAAAAAACACATGAGAATACATACAGGAGAGAAGCCATTCACTTGCTCAGTTTGTGGTAAAAGGTTTTCACAAAATGGAAATATGCAGGCACACATGAGAACACATACAGGAGAGAAACCCTTTGTTTGCACAGTCTGTGGTAGTGCGTTTTCTCGAAGAGGAGAAATGAATAGACACATGAAAACACATACAGGAGAAAAACCCTTTAGTTGCTCAGTTTGTGGCAAAAGGTTTTATCAAAGTAGAGATATGCAGAGACACATGAGAACACATACAGGAGAGAAACCCTTTATTTGCACAGTCTGTGGTAGTGCGTTTTCTCGAAGAGTAGAAATGAATAGACACATAAAAACACATACAGGAGAAAAACCCTTTAGTTGCTCAGTTTGTGGCAAAAGTTTTTATCAAAGTAGAGATATGCAGAGACACATGAGAACACATACAGGAGAGAGACCGTTCAAATGCACAGTCTGTTTTAAAGGGTTTAATAGAAGCGGAAATTTGAAGACACATATGAGAATACATATGGGTGAGAAACCATTTGCTTGCTCAGTCTGTGGCCAAAGGTTTTCTCAAAGACGATATATGCAGACACACATAAGAACACATACAGGAGAGAAACCTTTCACTTGTTCGGTTTGTGGTAAAGGGTTTTCTCAAAAAAGACTCATGCAGACACACATGAGAACGCATACAGGAGAGAAGCCATTTAGTTGCTCAGTCTGTGGTAAAGGGTTTTCACAAAATGGAAATATGCAGGCACACATGAGAACACATACAGGAGAAAAACCATTTAGTTGCTCAGTCTGTGGTAAAGGGTTTTCTCAAAAAAGAGTGATTCAAACACATATGAGAATACATACAGGAGAGAAACCTTTCACCTGCTCTGTTTGTGGTAAAGGGTTTTCTGAAAATGGAAATATGGAGGCACACATGAGAACACATACAGGAATGAAGCCATTTAGTTGCACAATCTGCGATAAAGACTTTTCTCAAAAAAAACTTTTGCAGATACACATAAGAACACATACAGGAGAGAAACCTTTTAGTTGCACTGTCTGTGACAAAGGGTTTAGTAGAAGCGATCATTTGAAGTCACATGTCAGAATACATATGGGTGAGAAACCATTTGCTTGCTCAGTCTGTGGCAAAAGGTTTTCTCAAAGAAGAGATGTGCAGACACACATGAGAACACACACAGGAGAGAAACCTTTCACTTGCTCGGTGTGTGGGAAAAGGTTTTCTCATAAAAGAGTTATGCAGACACACATGAAAATACATACAAGGGAGAAAATCGGAATTGGTGTCAAGATTGTGGTGAAGGGTATCTGCAAAAGAACTGTCAGACAAAGTACATGACATCACAGAAGAAAATGGGATTAGTTGGCTCATCTTGTGAAAAAAAAAAGTTCACATGCCATGATCAGATCATGATTTGAATTTGTGTACTTATATCCTATTTGCACGGTATTAGTGTTACCTGGGGACCTCGAGTAATTTGTAATATTTGCGGCGGTCATTGTGATGTTAATCCTTTGCAAATCGGCAATATCCATAGTTGGTAAAGTAAACATTCCAGTGCAAATTATCTACCATATTTCGGCGAACACAGAGGTCATCTGATAATATTAGTGTGAATCAGCATCTGTTATTTGGGGTGTTTTTTTAGTAAGGTTTTTTTTATTTTCTTTGCACTATGGTTGCAAATTTCATGCATTTTCCTTAACCAATAGCTGAACACGTTAACAATCAATAGTCGTTAATCATTAACCCCCCCCCCAAAATAAATTAATAAGATACAAAACGCACATGTTTTTCTCAGTTTAAGTTTTAGTACATAAAAAGGAAAATTAAAAAAATAATCAGAGTCCGATTCTGAGCCTCTCCACAATAAACTTACACAGTCAGGAGGAGTGACTTGTGAGCGCAGAAAATACATTTCTATTTCTCGGTACTATGACCACTACTTCTTCTATTGCACCGATAGTTTGGGTGGTATAAAAGTTAATTACGCAGTATATGAGCTCCGTAGAAATGATACAGAAATGAAACATACGTTGTTGGTTAATACGTTTTTAATCGGTTAAATTCTTAACGGCAATTAACCAACTATCGGTTAATCATTAACATCCCTACCCTGCACCTCTTTCCTGCCTCTTTCCTAGTTGAGAATTATAGAGGCTGCACTAGAAATATTAAATGAATGTTTTGACAAGATTTTGGATGCAAATTTAGGAGACTCATCTTGATATTTTTAAGGGTACTGACCAAATGACATTGGTACTGTCTAGTACATATTGATGTTAGCTCAATCAGTGCCAAATTTCTGTATCTTGCAAGTGGATTGTTTTGTAAATTAAAATAAATATTGATAAGATTCCTTATGAGCCTTTCAAAAAATCCTTTCTAGTTTACCACTTGTTGTAAATGCGCATCTAGGTGAGAGAGTATAGTTGGAGAGAAAGAGAGAGCGAGCAGTCAATCTTCAGAGAGTCAAAGAGAGAGCAGTCAATCTTTGTTCCAACCCTCACCTATGGTCATGAGCTTTGGGTAGTGACCGAAAGGTTGAGATCGCAGATACAAGTGGCTGAAATGAGTTTCCTTCGTAGGGTGTCTGGGCTCAGCCTTAGAGATAGGGTGAGGAGCTCGGACCTCCGGAGGGAGCTCGGAGTAGAGCCGCCGCTCCTTCGCATCGAAAGAAGCCAGTTGAGATGGTTCAAGCATCTGATCAGGATGCCTCCTGGGCATTTTCCTTTGGAGGTTTACTGGGCACGTCCAACTGGGAGGAGACCCCGGGGTAGACCCAGAATGCGCTGGAGGGGCTACATGTCCAATCTGGCCTGGGAACACCTTGGGATCCCCCAGGAGGAGCTGGAGGGCGTTGCTGGGGAGAGGGACGTCTGGAGTGTCCTGCTTAGCTTGCTGCCACCGCGACCCGACCCCAGAAAAGCGGCTATAGATGAGAGAGCGAGACTACATTATCCCTCCCTTAAACCTACAGCTTGTTCAAGTCTAATTGGGAAGGGCAATGGGGAGCTGAAAATTGTTTATCTGTTTTTTGTTTGTTTTTTAAAAAAATTTAAATCCACTTTTTTCCCCCAACCCCACTGCAGTAAGTAACCTCGCTGCTACGACTCCTAGATCAGCATATCACATGTGCTTCCTCTGAGGTACACGACAGCTTTGCCCTGGTGACTGTGACAGGCTGGAGGTTGCAGGGACGGGTTTGGTAGGGGAGCGAGAGGTAGGGCGGGCTTTTATTTGACATGCATGAAGAGTTAATCCCATCTCCACACAAGACAGGAGTGCTTTCCTTTTTAAAGTATAACTTTCTCACCCCACCATATGATGGAGACATTAATGGTGTGTTTACATTAAATACATTCTCGTTTTTATTAGGACAATGACGTGAATTGATCAGTTCAAACCTCATTCCTTCTCTGAACTGTGCCGAGTGGCGGTAACCTTCTCTCACTCCTTTAAATATAACTCCGTGTTTCTGTACATGTCTGAAGTGATTTAATTAATTGTTTAACCCTCTAGTGAACCAACTAATATTACTCAGCAAACAAGTCCATCAACAAATATCTAACTCCCATGACTGTGTCCCTCTAATTGACTGCAATACTGATTTGAGATTTTAACTGCATTCCTGCCATGTATACTGCCACCTAGTGACCATATGTGGTTAGATCTCTCTGGTCAAACTATATTCTGTTAACTTACCAGTCTCTTTTTCATTTTATTTTATTGATGTTATCCAGTTAGTCATCTCATAAGGTTTTATTTTTATCATATGATAATCAATGAGATGTTCATTAGCTTCTGTTCATCTGCTAATAGTGTAGGAACAGTATAGTATAGTGTTGTATATGTAGGAATGGTGTAGGAACATCTTGCTAGTAATCAGTCGATGAGTATTTAATGTGATGGAATGATTACTGTTTAATTGTATGTTCTCTTGGTGTTTTTTGCAGTACACAGTAATATACTACCCATGTTTAGAATCACTATCGGTTGACCATGGTGTGAAACTGGGTATGTATTACCTGTGTGTGTATAGTCTAAATCAAATAATCCTCTCTCCTAAGATCATGGAATGAATATCGATGAGGAGGTGGATCTCGACTCTGGTGCAAAAGGTATTCATCCTTCCTGTGACAATCCCAGAAAAGAAGGACATGTAAAGCCGGTCCGGCCTTTGTCCTTAAGTTTTAGTCTTTTTCAAGTCCTTTGCCATTTCCAAAGTTTTTTTTTTAAAAGTCCCCCCCCCCCCTTGTTTTTCTCTCACCAAGCTGTGCACATCTCAGCTTATTTTTCTCCTTTTTTTGAAGGAGCCTCATTTTTGTATCTCCCTTCAAATGAGTAAGTCGAGCTCTGTTAAATGTTTCTACTAGAAAGAAAGCCTCACGTGGGATTTTTGAAAGTTTTATCGTCCGGCCAACAAAACTACTTTCAGATTATTTCAACTGAGTCGGATCAGTTAAATTCTGCATAGCAGATTGCTATTTGACTCTTGACCAGATGGACCAACGCCTGATTGTCGCCAAAGACCACTCTTAAGAGGCTCGCTTACTGGCATTTAACTGTTGCCAAGAGACTCAGGCTGATCCGGCCCAGGGTTCGCTACATACCACACATAGCGAATATGACACCGTTGCCGGGTAACCTCGGCTTCTCTGTGGGAAATCCTCGCCCGGAAGTCACGTATCATCCGGCGCTGACCACAGCGACCTCCAGCTGAACGGCATCATCTCTGCAGCGATGCTCCATTCAAAGTAGGCTCGAGTCAAATCTGCTGCCTTTGATAAGAGCTGATGTCAAATAGCAATCTGAAATCTTACTTTTTAGCCTTAGAGAGATTTTAGTCGTTTCATAGCACCCCGCCTTCTCCGGTAGTTCTGAAATCACCTACTAAGCTGCACCATCGCCAAATTAAGTGATATCTAGTATTTTACCAGTTGAGTCATTTCACTCACTTATTGGATTCTGATTTTCCATTTATGTCTATTATCGTTGCCTCATTTATTCATCTGCTCATTCATTCATTTATCCATTGATTCAGTTATTCCATTTTTGGTGGGCATCCAGCCGTTAATAAATGCCCGTGCGTGTGGGTAGCGTAGCAGTCTATTCTGTTACCTACCAACACAGGGATTGCTGGATTGAATCTCTGTGTTGCCTCCAGCTTAGTCGGGCGTCCCTACAAACACAATTGGCTGTGTCTGCAGGTGGGAAGCCGAATGTGGGTGTGTCCTGGTTGCTGCACTAGCGCCTCCTCTGGTCGGTCAGGGTGCCTGTTCGGGGGGCGGAATCCACTCTGTGTATAAGTGTAGTTCACTCATTTCTGGTTTCTACTGCTGTAGTCATACCTGTTTGTTGGCGTGTGCTATTAACAGTGGCATATTTTTCACGATGCCTGCAGGATTTACCATGGATAAATGTCAACCACATGCACACAACTGTCGACAAACTTTCACCTGCACCTACCAGCAAATGGGTGACAAGTTTCAAGTTGTACATATCAAGCCACACTGACTACCACCCCATTGCATTGACTCCCATCATCATGAAGTGCTTTGAGAGGCTGGTCATGAAGCACATCAAGTCCAGCCTCCCCTACACTCTGGACCCTCTCCAGTTTGCATACCACGCTAACTGCTCCATTGAAGATGCCATAACCTCTGCTCTTCATGCAGGCCTGTCCCACCTGGAGAGAAAGAAAAGCTATGTAAGGATGTTGTTCATTGACTTTAGCTCAGCTTTTAACACAATCATACCACAAAACCTGATTGAAAAGCTGAGCCAGCTGGGCCTTAACACCCCCCACTGCAACTGGGTGCTGGACTTCCTCACAGGGAGGCCACAGTCAGTGCAAATTGGCAAGCTCTCCTCCAGGACCATCACACTGAGCACCAAAGCCCCACAGGGCTGTGTGCTCAGTCCGCTCTTGTTCACCCTGCTGACTCATGACTGCACAGCATCATCCACCTCCAACCTCAATTTAAAGTTTGCTGATGATACCACAGTGGTAGGTCTCATCGGCAACACCGATGAATCACCATACAGAGCGGAAGTGGATCAACTGGCAGTGAGGTGCAAAAACAACTACCTCTCCCTAAACATAGGAAAAACTAAGGAGATCATTATTGACTTTAGAAAGACCAGCACCCACCATACCCCTCTGACCATCAATGGTACGGACGTGGAGAAAGTCAGCAGTGTTCGGTTCCTGGGAGTTCACGTCACAGAGGACCTCTCCTGGTCCTCACATGTCACTGCGCTCTCCAAGAAGGCCCAGCAGCGTCTTCACTTCCTGCAGCATCTGAAGAAGGTGAGTCTCCCCCCCATCCATCCTCACCACATTCTACAGAGGCACCAGAGAGCATTCTGACCAGCTGTATCACTGTCTGGCATGGGAACTACAAGGCCTCCGACCGCAAATCCCTACAGCGGATGGTGAAAACAGCTGGACAGATCATAGAAATTGCTCTCCCATTCATCCAGGCCATCTTTGACGCACGGTGCACCCGGAAGGCTCTTAGCATTGTGAAGGACCCCACTCACCTGTGATGTTCAGTATTAGGGGAATACACCTTTAAGGACACAGGGAGTTATGGGATAGTAAACAGAGCAGCCACGGGAGCGGGAAGGTAGATGAGAGTCAGTCGGATTATGTGCACGTTATGCACCAAGCGAAATAAACATGCCGAAGTTCCATGGCTAATTCAGAAAGGGTGTTATCATCTGTGAGAGTGAAAAGTAGGTCATTACATCACCCTCCCCACATCCACTCCACCCTCCTACCCTCTGGCAGGAGGTACCGGAGCAGCCGTGCTGCCTCCACCAGACTATGCAACGGTTTCATTCCTCAGGCTGTGAGGTTCCTCAACAGCCTGAACACTTGGACCTTCCACAAAATGACTGACCGTCTTACTCACTGTCTGTGTCAAGTGTGCTTGTGGTGTTTAGGTCTGTGAAGTAATTCTTATTTTTAATGCACTTTTTGTTTTTAATATTTATTGTGTTATTTGTTTTTATGTGGCACTGAGGTCCTTGTGAAAGGTAACTTCATTCCCTTGTATGTATGAGACATGCGTATAAGGCAATGACAATAAAAGCAGTCTTAAGTTATGTCCACAGTTATGAGGATGAGGATCCTCATAATTGTGGACATAACTTGATATGAAACTGGTGTGACTGCTGCAGTAGAAACCGGAAGTCAGTGGACTACAGTTATGCACAGAGCCGATAGCATGATCCTCCCACGCGCTAAGCCGCTCCCCTGGCGAAACTCCTCACTGTCAAGTGAAAAGAAACGGCTGGCAACTCCACCAGTGTCGGAGGAGGCATGTGGTACTCTGCAGCCCTCCCTGGACCGGTAGAGGGGGTGGGACAGCTCAGAAGAGTGGGGTAATTGGCCGGATACTGGGGAGAAAAGGCAGGGGGGATACCCCCCCAAAAAAATGCCCCTTTTATTGAAAGTCATTGTATGTATGTATCTCTAAAGTAAAAACAGAAATCCCTGTTATCACGAATTTACAGTTTCAGATCTGAAACTGATTAATTTGGTTCATTTTCATTTCCTACGTCGTAGCTGGTGCAGTAAATTTACAACGAGAGTATAATTATATTGTGGCTACTATAACTACTTAGAATTAACCTAATGGTCAAGTTGGAGCTCTAAAGTGGATGTTGAACGTCACATTACTGGAGAAAATAACATCATATAGTCAACTGAGAGAAAGAAGCCTGCCATGAATTCCTTCAGTTGAACAAATTCTCTACTTGACAAGACTTTTCTTGAGACGTGAGTGAGAGTACAATAAATTAATATTACCCGTACACTTCACTGGCGGACCATAGTCATGTGTTTTTCTCCTTCTCCAAAATTAGCTGAGTTCTGGTCCTGTTTCTTTAAGATGACAGAAGTCCTCAATATTGCGCTAGATCCCTGCCCATTGATAGCCACCTTTGGGGTACCCCTGTACCAGCCAGTCTTACCAAGAACAATTCTGACGTTGTTGCCTTTGCCTCACTCATTGCCCGTAGACGCATGCTGTTACAGTGGAAAAGCCCAAATCCACCGTCCACTACCTACTGGTTAGACGATGTAACGTCATTTGTCCCGTTAGAGAGGTTGAAGTGCTCCTTAAGAGGCTCAACTGCTAAGTTCTACAAAAGATGGCAGCCTGTTACCTCACATGTCAATTCCCTTACCTCTCTGGACCCCAACTCGTTATCCGTGAATCCCTCCCTTGTGGTGGGCATCCCGAGCATCCTTTTTATTGCACCGATCCCTCTTTTATTTTATTTCATTTGATCAACTCTCTGTATGTGCATGTGTCTTACTTATTCAGTTCTCTGTGTGCATTCTCTCTTCTTCCATTTTCTCTGACAGTTTGGGATGGGTGGGGGGTCGGAACAGGTGGGTGGGGGGTCGGAACAGGGTTTTGTTGTAGTTCTGTTCTATATAACACACAAAAAGGGGGGGGGTGCTGTGAAACACTGATCTGTTCTTTGTGTCCAACATATATAACACTGGTTTCCAATAAAAAAGTTATTAAAATGAAATGATAAGGGATCATATTGCTCTCGTTATTGTTGTTGTGCCTAGGAAACTTAAGTTCATTAATGTGGCGCTAACGTGATTTTATTTTGAAATAATTTGTGTCATGAAACGCATTACTGTGGGTAACATTCTGAGTCATTTTGGATATTTTCCACGAAACTAATTGTGTGGACAAAATAAAGTTGTATTCAAATGAATGGTGTTTCTGCATATCTGTCCAGCTGTGTTTAGATAAAACCCTTCGTTATGGCAAAGACTCATTTTCCCCACATGGCCTCTACATTGTGAAGGGCGTTCATGTTGGGGGACAAAACTATATGTGATGGGTGACACGGATTCAGAAGCAATGGCAGAGTAATACGTAGCACATCGATCTGCCATCTGCACCCAGAATGCAATTTGTGTGGTGAAATCCATCCCCCCCGGAACATGGCGAGCATTTCATGGGGTGAACGGGGTTCTGCGGATCGGAGCAGGGACCTACAACCAGCCTGTGGCCATTCTGGCAAGCGTGCAGAGCTTGAAAATATAACTGACTGACACACCAGACCCTTTTATCACCTATGTCACGCATAGAACACGCCTTAGTCGAGCGGTCAGCGCTGTCTCCCGCGGTGTGGGCGACACGGCCCAGCTCTTATTTTTGCTGCCAAAATGCGCGCGCATACTAAATCAGTTGATCACTGTTTACCGACTGTAAAAGGGTCTCTATATATGTAGGCTACCCACTTTCTGTAATTGCTGTGCGTTATTTGAATGTCTACTTGTACTGAATTTAAGTAAACCAAGCTAGAGATGTTAGCTAAGTTGGTTATCCGGCAGCCATTAGCGTCTTGTGTGTCCAAAGCTGCATGTATGGCTTTTTGCTACCTAGCATGAGCTAGCTGGCTAAGTGGGTGGCTAAACTCATGCTGCCTTCCAGTCATGTCGGAGAAGTTGTCTTTATGAGATGAGCGCATCTGATGTCCCAAAAGTGTCATAATTAAACTTGTATAGCCCTAAAATCACAATTTAGTCCTAATGAAAACTTTGTAAACTATTGACCACGATAACAGGTATGGAGCAGGACATGGGACAATTTTGAAGTTTAAATACACTCCCAGTCTCAAAGAAATACAAGTCTTACAAGCCTATAAAGTAACTGGCATGGCCTTGGCTTGGAGCAGGCCATATCATTTTAAAAAACAATAGGTCAACAGAAGAAAAAAATGTATGGCTCAAAACTTCATTTAAAGCATCTAGTCATGTATATTTTTCTCTCACCTGCAGACTTCCAGCAGCTCTTAGTTTCTAAAGAGGTGGTTCACTCTGTGAAGCAGGAGTGGAGCCCCAGTCTGAGCCAGGAGGAGCCAGATCTCCCACATATTAAAGTGGAACAGGAGAAACTCTTGATCAGCCAAGAGGGAGAGCAGCTTCAAAAACAGGAGGAGACTGATATCAGGTTTCCATTCCCTCCTGTCCCTGTAAAGAGTGGAAGTGATGAAGAGAAACCTCACTCCTCACAGCTTCATCAAAGCCAAACTGAGGAGGACAAACAGGTAGAGCCTTCAGACAGCAATTCAACTCAAGAGATGAAAACAGAACCTGATGGAGAGGACTTTGGACTGTCAGAACCAGCAAGCAACCTAGATCAGGATGGTGATTTAGAATCAACTTGTGACGGTGAGCCCCTGCCTTCAGACTTTTGTGAAAGGGAGACCGAAGACAGTGATGACTGGAACAAAACTAGAGAACCTCGGTCCGGTGTGGATACAAAAGACAACAATGAAATAAGTCAACAGAGATCTATTGAGAGAAAACCGTTTACTTGCTCAATGTGTGGTAATGGGTTTTCTCAAAAGGTAAACATGCAGAGACACATTAGAACACAGACGGGAGAGAAACCATTCATGTGTTCAGTTTGTGGTAAAGGATTTTCTCAAAGACGATGTGTCCAACTACACATGAGAACACATACAGGAGAGAAGCCATTCGCTTGCTCAGTTTGTGGTAAACGGTTTAGTAAAAACAAAACATGTGCAGAGACCCATACAAATACATACATGAGAGAAAACCCCTGGAGGTGTCAAGACTGGGGTGTAGGTTTTCGGCAAAAGAACTGTAAGACAAAACACACAACATATCAAAGAGAAGAACATTTGATTACCTGGCTCGTGTTATGATCTGATCATTTAAATTTGTGTACGGAGGACTAAACTAGTGGTCAAGTTGGAGCTCTAAAATGGATGTTGAATATCACATTATTGGAAAGAACATTTTATAGTCAACTGAGAAAAGCCTGCCATGAATTTATTCAGTTTCAGATTCTGTACTGGACAAGACTTTTATGAGACATGAGTGAGAGTACAGTAATCAACTATCCACTGAAATTGTGATTAAGTCAATGTTATTTCTTGAAGTAAATTAAAGGCAATAAATTCTCCATCTGTATCTAAATTGCATTTTGTGTGGTGAAATCCATTTCCTGAAACACATGGCAAGCATTTCATGGGATGAACGGGGTTCTGCGGATCGGAGCAGGGGCCTACAAACAGCCTGTGGCCATTCTCACAAGCATGGATATCTTGAAAATATAATCGACTGACACAATATGTAAGCTACCCTCTTTCTGTAAATTGCTGTGCATTATTTGAATGTCTACTTGTACTGAATTTAAGTAAACCAGGGGTGGCTAACCATGTGCCACGGAGAGCCATGTCTATGCAGGGTTTCATTCCAGCCGGGCTCCACACCAGGTGATTTCACTGATTAGCAACCCTTCAATCAAAGAGGAAGAATGTAGTATCAGTGAAATCACTCTGTTCCATCGCCTACCAACACAGGGACTGCCAGTTCAAATCCCCGTGTTACCTCCGGCTTGGTCGGGTGTCCCTACAGACACAATTGGCCGTGTCTGCAGGTGGGAAGCTGGCTGTGGGTATGCTGCACTAGCGCCTCCTCTGGTCATTCGGGGCACCTGTTCAGGGGGGAGGGGGAACTGGGGGGAATAGTATGATCCTCCCACGTGCTGCGTCTGCTGGTGAAACTCCTCACTGTCAGCTGAAAGGAAGCGGCTGGCGAATCCACATGTATTTGAGGAGGCATGTGGTAGTCTGCAGCCCACCCTGGATCGGCAGAGGGGGTGGGGCAGTGACCGGGACGACTCGCAACAGTGGGGTAATTGGCCAAGTACAATTGGGGAGAAAAAGGGTTAAAAAAAATCAAAACAACAAAAAAAGTAACATCCACATGAACACCAGGACGCAGGGTTTCCCAGCAGAACACTGCCCAGAGCACCACGCTCCCTCTCAGGCTGGCCTCCTTCCTATAGAGCATCCTGGTGCCACCTCTTCCCCAGGTAAATGACGCACACGCACCCAGCCGTCCACGTGATGTAAAAGAAAACGTGATTCATCAGACCAGGCCACCTTCTTCCATTGTTCCATGGTCCAGTTACGACGCTCACGTGCCCATTGTAGGCACTTGCATTGGTGGACAGGGGTCATCGTGGACACTGACTGGTCTGTGGCTTTGAGGCCCCATACGCAGCAAGCTGTGATGCACTGTGTGTTCTGACACCTGTCTGTCATAGAAGCATTAACTTCTTCAGCAATTTCAGCTACAGTAGCTGTTCTGTGGGATCGGACCAGACGAGATAGTAGTGATGCACGGGTTGACCCACAATCTGCCTGGCGGGTTCGAGTAAGCTTACTAGGAAATATCACAGGTTCGGGCGGGCAGGTCAAAAAGGGACAAAGCAGCACTCCGAGTAAGTAATAGAGAACTTACAGAAACACTGCGTGCAACAGGCCGGGCTGTGCATTACTAGTCCACCACCCCACCCCCACCCCCTCTTCAGGAAGCTGAAGGGAACCAGTGTCTACGTGAATGAGCGATTGACCAAGAAAAATGCGAACATTGCCAGTAAGGCGCGCGTGCTAAGGAAGCGGAAAATAAATTCAATCGACGTGGACGACCAACTGCAAAGTTTTCAGCAAGCTTAACGGAACAGCAGAGATGCTCTACATCAGAGAGATCACAGAACTGCACAAGTACCAGTAACTACAAGCAAGCAAAGTAATGAACATGTTTGACTATGTACTATATTGGACTATTGGGCACTAAAACTCGTGAACCTTGAACAAGACACCGACCCTGACATTAAGTTCTTCAATAACCTAAACAATACTTGTTGTTATCACATTGAAGAACTATTTAACAAAATATTAATTCAGAGAATGGTTTGTCAATCAGTCACTTTAACAGTATAAGTCTATATGCAAACTTTCAAAACATAAAAGAATATTTAAATCTATTCAAGAAACTGTTCAATATCATAGCGATATCTGAGACCCGGCTCAACGACGAGAAAGAAGTGGATTTTGAGATGGATGGATATGCCTTAAATTACATGAATAGGAAGAACAAGAAAGGAGGTGGTATGGCTCTATATAGTATGTAGACAGAAACCGCAATCATAAGGTAGCAGAAAACACGTCTACAACTATTGATGATGTAATGGAATGCATCATCATTGAAATTTACATGGACAAAATGAAAAATGTAATTGCTCGTTGTGTGTACAGAGCACCTGGATCCAGCGTTGAAATATTCAGGGAATGCATGGAAGAAATGTTTGCCTGGTCAGATCAGAAGGTTATGTTTAGTGGTGGGGATGTTAATATAGATTTGCCGAATCCCAACAAGCACAAATTGACTGGCGAGTTTATCAATGCAATGTATAGCATGAATAACATCACACTGTGCCACTCTAATAGACAACATATTCTCAAATAATATGGACAACAATATAGTGAGCGGGTTGTTAACGAAATATATAAGTGACCACTTGCAGGGTTTTGTGCTCTATGGCTGTGATTATGTGAAGGCAAAGGAAGACAAGATGATTAATAAATACAGGAGAGTGAGGATGGAGGAAGCCATGGGTGCATTTAGAAATGATTATTAGAACAAAATTGGAAAAAGGTATACGTATGAGGAAAATGACTTTGACAAAGCCTATAATACATTTCTCAGTATATTTATAACACAATACGACAAAAACCGCCAGATAAAACACATCAGGAAGCAAAACTATGAGGATAGACCATGGATTACAAAGGGACTGCAAAATGTCTGAAAAAAAGAATGCTCTTTATAGACAGTTCATAAAATGTAGACCAGCAGAGGCAGAAAACGGATTCAGAATATATAAAAATTAATTAATTAATATTATCAGAGCGTTTGCAACGGTGATGGATAGGTTGACGGACGAGATCAGGCGTGGCACTGACGTGTGAGGATATGTATGAGGGAAGTGTGGCAGTGGTGGGGTGTGTGGTTGGAGTGACAGATGGGTTTAAGGTGGAGGTGGGATTACATCAAGGATCGGCTCTGAGCCCTTTCCTGTTTGCAGTGGTGATGGACAGGTTGACGAACAAGATCAGGCAGGAGTCTCCGTGGACAATGATGTTTGCGGATGACATTGTGATCTGTAGCGAGAGTAGGGTGCAGGTGGAGGAGAGCCTGGAGAGGTGGAGGTATGCACTGGAGAGAAGAGGGATGAAAGTCAGCAGGAGCAAGACAGAATACCTATGCATGAATGAGAGGGAGGACAGCGAAATGGTGAGGATGCAAGGAGTAGAGGTGATGAAGGCATACGAGTTTAAATACTTGGAGTCAACTGTCCGAAGTAATGGGGAGTGCAGGAGGGAGGTGAAGAAGAGAGTGCAGGCAGGGTGGAGTGGGTGACGGAATACCTATGCATTGAATGTATTTGTGATTTTAAACCAGTTTAATTATGACACCGTTGGGACATCAGATGCACTCATCTCATAAAGACAACTTCTCCAACATGACTCGAAGGCAACATGAGTTTAGCCACCCAGTTAGCCAGCTAGCTCATGCTTGGGAGCAAAAAGCCATACACATAGCTTTGGACACACAAAAGCTAATGGCTGCTGGATAACCAACTTAGCTAACATCTCTAGCTTGGTTTACTTAAATTCAGTACAAGTAGACATTCAAATAATGCACAGCAATTACAGAAAGAGGGTAGCCTACATATTATGTCAATCAACTATATTTTCAAGATATCCATGCTTGTGAGAATGGCCACAGGCTGTTTGTAGGCCCCTGCTCCGATCCGCAGAACCCCGTTCATCCCATGAAATGCTTGCCATGTGTTTCAGGAAATGGATTTCACCACACAAAATGCAATTTAGATACAGATGGAGAATTTATTGCCTTTAATTTACTTCAAGAAATAACATTGACTTAATCACAATTTCAGCGGCTAGTCAATTACTGTACTCTCACTCATGTCTCATAAAAGTCTTGTCCAGTACAGAATCTGAAACTGAATAAATTCATGGCAGGCTTCTTTCAATTGACTATAAAATATTCTTTTCCAATAATGTGACTTTCAACATCCATTTTAGAGCTCCAACTTGACCACTAGTTTAGTCCTCTGTACACAAATTTAAATGATCTAATCATGGAGTGTGATTTTTTTTTTTTAACATGAGCCAAGTAATCGAATTTTCTACCCTTTGATATGTCATGTGTTTTGTCTGACAGTTGTTTTCCCGACAACCTACACCACAGGGGTTTCTCTCATGTATTTTTAGGTGTGTCTGCACATGTTTTTTTGACTAAACCGTTTACCACAAACTGAGCAAGTGAACGGTTTCTCTCCTGTATGTGTAATCATGTGTTTCTGCACATTTCCCTTTTGAGAAAAACCTTTACCACACACTGTGCAACTAAAAGGTTTCTCTCCTGTATGTGTTCTCATGTGTATTTGGACACATCCTCTTTGAGAAAACCCCTTACCACAGACTGAACACATGAATGGTTTCTGTCCTGTATGTGTTCTTATGTGTTCTTGCATATTTACATGTAGGGAAAACCCTTTGCCACAGATTGTGCAACTAAGATGTTTCTCTGCTGTGTGTCGTTTCATGTGTAGTTGGATATACCTTCTTTGAGAAAATTTTTTACCACAGACTGAGCAAGTGAACGGCTTGTCTCCTGCATGTGTTCTCATGTGTGTCTGCATATTTCCCTTAAGAGAAAACCCTTTACCACAGACTGAACAAGTGAAAGGTTTCTCTCCTGTATGTATTCTCATGTGTTTCTGAAGAACGCTTTTTTTAGAAAATCCTTTACCACAGACTGAGCACATGAATGGTTTCTCCCCTGTATGTGTTCCCATGTGTTTCTGCATATTTCCATTTATCGAAAACCCTTTACCACAAACTGGGCAAGTGAAAGGTTTCTCTCCTGTATGCGTTGTCATATGTGACCGCATCACTCTTTTTTTAGAAAACCCTTTACCACAGACTGAGCAACTAAATGGCGTCTCTCCTGTATGTGCTCTCATGTGTAGTTGGATATATCTTCTTTGAGAATATTTTTTACCACAGACTGAGCAACTAAATGGCTTCTCTCCTGTATGTGATCTCATGTGTAGTTGGATATGTCCTCTTTGAGAAAATGTTTTACCACAGACTGAGCAACTAAATGGCTTCTCTCCTGTATGTGTTCTCATGTGTGTATGCATATTCCCTTTTACAGAAAACCCTTTACCACAAACTGAACAAGTGAAGGGTTTCTCTCCTGTATGAGTTCTCATGTGTGTGTGCAGCGTTCCTTTTACAGAAAACCCTTTACCACAAACTGAGCAACTAAAGGGTTTCTCTCCTGTATGCGTTCTCATGTGTCTCTGCATTTCTCTTTGAGGAAATGTTTGGCCACATACTGAGCAAATTAAGCGTTTTTCAAATGAAACCTTTTTTCTAATAGATCTCTGTTGACTTTTTTCACTGTTATTTTGTGCATCCAAACTGGTACAAGGTTGTCTAATTTTGTTCCAGTTACCATCACTGTCTTCAGTCTCACTTTCACCATAATCTGAAGGGATGGACTCACCATTACTAGTTGGTTCTAAATCACCATCCTGATCTAGGTTACTGGCTGGTCCTGACAGTCCAAAGTCCTCTCCATCAGGTTCTATTTTCATCTCTTGAGTTGAATTGCTGTCTGGTGGCTCTACCAGTTTGTCCTCCTCAGTTTGGCTTTGATGAAGCTGTGAGGAGTGAGGTTTCTCTTCATCACTTCCACTCTTTACAGGGACAGGAGGGAATGGAAACCTGATATCAGCCTCCTCCTGTTTTTGAAGCTGCTCTCCCTCTTGGCTGATCAACAGTTTCTCCTGTTCCACTTTAATGTGTGGGAGATCTGGCTCCTCCTGGCCCAGACTGGGGCTCCACTCCTGCTTCACAGCGTGAACCTCCTCTTTAGGAACTAAGAGCTGTTGGAAGTCTGGAGGTGAGAGAAAAATATACATTAGTGGTTGCTTTAAATGAAGTTTTGAGCAATAACAATTTTTTTCTGTTGACAGATTTATTATACGGCCTGTTTGAAGCTGAAGGCTAGACCATTTTTTTCATAGGCCTGTAAGACTTGTATTTCTTTTAGACTGAGGGTGTAATCACACTATAAAATTGTCCGATGTCCTGCTCCATACCCGTTATCATGGTCAATAGTTTACAAATTTTTCATTACTCAGATTTTAATCCATGTGGCCTTTGTTAGAAGCCATTGTAAGAATGTTTTCATAACTAAAGAATGTTTAAAATGACAGAATAACTCCTGTTCTTGGCCAATATTGATTTAAGATTTAATTCAGAAGCTTTTTTTTTTCATCAATGGGAAAATGCCATTTGTAAGAAAATGTTGGGCTGTAATCAAGTTCGGTTTCAAAGTTTATTGATGCTGGTGGTCGGGTTTGAATAGAAAGTTGTCGAGCCACGGTCAGGTCCAAAATTTCAGGCCCAATTCAGACTTTAATATTGGCCATTTTTGCATCCATAGGTTATCATGAATTGAACAAGTCCTGATATTTTCCATTCAAATTTTTTCACACTTTTGCCATTTATAGCATCAGTGCTGCCCTGGAAATACATTTTTCAGATACCTTTTCAGGTATCTTTTCCTCTATTTCCTGTATTAAAATATGAAAAAGAGCTTGCTGTTATCAATTGTCTTTTTCAGATCCCCAAACACCTACTTTGGAATGGATTTTGCACATTCAAAAGGGAGATACACATTTGGAAAAGTTATGGAATGGAATAAAATTCGATTACTTGGCTCATGTTAAAATAAATAAATAAAAAAAACGTTCACATGCTACGATTAGATCATTTAAAGTTGTGTCTACTACTACCACTACTTTCGCCTGCTTCCGTTAGGGGTCATCACAGCGGATCATCCGTTTCCATCTCTTCCTGTCCTCTGCATCTTCCTCTGTCACACCAGCCACCTGCATGTCCTCCCTCACCACATCCATAAACCTCCTCTTTGGCCTTCCTCTTCTCCTCTTCCCTGGCAGCTCCATATTCAGCATCCTTCTCCCAATATACCCAGCATCTCTCCTCCACACATGTCCAAACCATCTCAATCTTGCCTCTCTTGCTTTGTGTCTCCAAACCGTCCAACCTGGGCTGTCCCTCTAATATACTCGTTCCTAATCCTGTCCTTCTTCATCACTCCCAGTGAAAATCTTATCATCTTCATCTCTGCCACCTCCAGCTCCACCTCCTGTCTTTTCATCAGTGCCACTGTCTCCAAACCATACAACATAGCTGGTCTCACTACCATCTTGTAAACCTTCCCTTTAACTCTTGCTGGTACCCTTCTGTCACACATCACTCCTGACACTCTTCTCCACCCACTCCACCCTGCCTGCACTCTCTTCTCCACCTCTCTCCTGCACGCCCCGTTACTTTGGACAGTTGACTCCAAGTATTTAAACTCGTATGCCTTCATCACTTCTACTCCTTGCATCCTCACCATTCCACTGTCCTCCCTCTCATTCATGTATATGTATTCCGTCTTGCTCCTGCTGACTTTCATTCCTCTTCTCTCCAGTGCATACCTCCACCTCTCCAGGCTCTCCTCCACCTGCACCCTACTCTCACTACAGATCACAATGTCATCCCCAACATCATAGTCCACCAAGACTCCTGCCTGATCTTGTTCGTCAACCTGTCCATCACCATTGCAAACAAGAAAGGGCTCAGAGCCGATCCTTGATGTAATCCCACCTCCACCTTCAACCCATCTGTCATTCCAACCACACACCCCACCATTGTCACACTTCCCTCATACATATCCTGCACCACTCCTACATACTTCTCTACAACTCCTGACTTCCTCATACAATACCACACCTCCTCTCTCGGCACCCTGTCATAAGCTTTCTCTAAATCTACAAAGACACAATGTACCTCCTTCTGGCCTCCTCTATACTTCTCCATCAACATTCTCAAAGCAAACATCGCATCTGTAGTGCTCTAAATGGTGAGGGTTGCGTCAGGAAGGGCATCCGGCGTAAAATCTTTGCCAAATCAAATATGCGGATCATTTCAGGTTGTGTGTGGGGGACTAAACGGCTTTTCTCTCCTGTATGTATTTTCATGTGTCTCCGTATATCTGTTGTTTGAGAAAACCCTTTACCACAAACTAAGCACATGAACAGTTTCTCTCCTGTATGTTTTCTCATGTTTCTCTGCATTTCTCTGAGAAAACTTTTTGGCACATACCGAGTAACTAAAGGGTTTTTCAAATTAACAGGAAATTAAACTGTTGAATTGTTTCATTGTTATCATTTGCATCTAAACCGGACCAAGGTTCTCTAGTTTTGTTCCAGTCATCATCACTGTCTTCAGTGTTACTTTCACAAAAGTCTGAAGGGATGGACTCACCATCACTAGTTGGTTCGGAATCACCATCCTGATCTAGGTTACTGGCTGGTCCTGACAGTCCAGAGTCCTCTCCATCAGGTTCTGTTTTCATCTGTTCAGTTGAATTGCTGTCTGGTGGCTCTACCTGTTTGTCCTCCTCAGTTTGGCTTTGATGAAGCTGTGAGGAGTGAGGTTTCTCTTCATCACTTTCACTCTTTACAGGGACAGGAGGGAATGGAAACCTGATATCAGCCTCCTCCTGTTTTTGAAGCTGCTCTCCCTCTTGGCTGATCAAGAGTTTCTCCTGTTCCACTTTAATGTGTGGTAGTTCTGGCTCCTCCTGGCCCAGACTGGGGCTCCACTCCTGCTTCACAGAGCGAACCTCCTCCTTAGAAACTAAGAGCTGCTGGAGGTCTGGAGGTGAGAGAAAAAATGCATTACTGGATGCTTTAAATGAAGTTATGAGCAATAACAACTTGAATATTAAGTGATGTATTTCATACTCAATAACAACCAGAATGTATGCTAATCAAGAGGTTGTTTTAAAAGACCCCCCCCCAAACCCCCCCACACTTTTCTGTTCATGCATGCCAAAAAAACAAAAAAACAAAAACAAAACATAAAAAACAAACGGCAGTCTCCTCCTTGAGCTGTTGGATACTAATGGTTTTTTTGTCTGTTGACCTATTTATTTAAAATTATATGGCCTGTTCCAAACCTAAGGCCACACCATTTATTTTATAGGCTTGTAAGACTTGTATTTCTTTTTAGACAGGGTGAAATCACACTTCAAAATTGTCTGATGTTTTCCTCCATACCCATTATCATGGTCAATAGTTTACACATTTTTCATTACTCTGATTTTAATCTATGTGGCCTTTCTTCCAAACCATTTTAAGAATGTTTTCATGACTAAAGAATGTTTAAAATGATAGAATGACTCCTGTTCTTGGCCAATATTGATTCAAGATTTAATTCGGAAGCTTTTTCTTTTTTTCACCAATGGGAAAATGCCATTTGTAAGAAAATGTTGGGCTTTAATCAAGTTCTGTTTCAAAGTTTACTGATGCTGGTAGACGGGTTTGAATAGAATATTGTCGAGCCACAGTCAGGTCCAAAATTTCAGGCCCAATTCAAACTTTAATATTATCCATTTTTGAATCCATAAGTTATCATAAATTGAAAAAGTCCTAATATTTTCCATTCAAATTTTTTCACTTTTCCCATTTATAGCATCAGTGCTGCCCTGGAAATACATTTTTCAGATACCTTTTCAGGTATCTTTTCCTGTATTTCCTGTATTAAAATATGAAAAAGAGCTTGCTGTTATCAATTGTCTTTTTCAGCTCCCCAAATACACATTTTGGAATGGATTTTGCAGATTCAAAAGGCAGATAGACATTTGGGAAAAGTTATGGAAAAAAACGTCACTAATTTTCAATGTCCCAATTTTCAATGTTCTACTGACTTATTTAATCTGTGCCGCTTTGTACCGTTTGACTGGAGGGGGTATGGACCAATTGCCAACCAATGATGGCAAAAACAAACATGCCATGACAAGTCACAGCCATATGCCGATATAACACTTCATTCCATCTGACCTTTACATTTAAACAGTTCATTTGTGTACACAACTGGGTGGAAATCAATGATTTATTGTTTAAACAGTAGATTGCAGCAAACTAGGCAGTACATCATGGTCTTGTGTGTGCTATGGAAAAATACTGCAATATCATACATTTCAAAACTTTTAGAGTACTATATTAGAAAAATCATCATTTGCATCACGGGCTTGGTTGGCCCAGGGGTCTCCTGAAGCAGCAGACAGGTACCGGGAGGCCAAAAGGGCAGCGGCTTCGGTGGTCGCGGAAGCAAAAACTCAGGTGTGGGAGGTGTTTGGCGAGGCTATGGAGGAGGACTTTTGGTTGGCCTCAAGGAAGTTCTGGCAAACCATCCAGCGACTCAGGAAGGGTAAGCAGGGCTTGACTCAGGCTGTGTTCAGCTGGGGAGGGGAACTGCTGACCCGGACAGGGGATGTTGTTGGGCGGTGGAAAGAACACTTTGAGGAGCTCCTGAACCTGGCTAACACATCCTTATTGGAGGAAGTAGAGTCTGAAGACTCGAGGGGAGCCCAACCCATATCCCTGGCAGAGGTCTCTGAGGTAGTTCAGAAGCTCCTCGGTGGTAAAGTGCCGGGTGTGGATGAGATTCGCCCTGAGATGCTGAAGGCTCTTGACATTGTTGGGCCATCTTGCCTGACACGCCTGTTCAGTGTTGCGTGGAGGTCGGGGACAGTACCTGTGGAGTAGCAGACTGGGATGGTGGTTCCCATATTTTAAAAAAGGGGACCGGAGGGTGTGCTCCAATTATCGGGGTATCACACTGCTCAGCCTTCCTGGCAAAGTCTACTCTAGGGTGCTGGAAAGGAGGCGCCGACCAACTGTCGAACCTCGGATCCAGCAGGAACAATGCGGATTCCATCCTGGAACAATGGACCAACTCTTTACCCTTATGGAAGTGCTGAGGGAAGCATGGGAGTTTGACCATTACAACCGTGTACCCCGGGGCACTGCCCCGGGGAGGCTAGTTCCCGTCGATGCAGAGAACGGAAATGGAGTAGAGAACGGTCAACTGAGCATGCGCGAAATGCCTGTACCACGCCTCCAGGCGCTAGGATTCTAGGAAGACCCACCCCCGCTCCGCGTCTGATTAGCTAACTTTAACCCTAACCCCGCCCTAACCCTACCCAAACAACGGAGGCGACGAGTACTTGCGCATGCTCAGTTGACCGTTCTCTGCATCGATGGGGACTAGCCTCTACCGGCCAAATATTCACGAATACCTGATGGACACACCAGGTCTTTATTCCCGGTAGAACCTGGAAACGTGCACGTCTCTGGACCCATACAACCATGTTACTAGCGGTCAGGTCCAGGACACACTATTTCATGATGACAACGTTGAAAACTTTGTAGTTCTGAGGACCGAGGCGCTGCCTAGCCAAAGACTGGGCAAGAATATGGAGCTGTACAAGGTCTGGGTTATGGTGAACAAGAGAAACAACTGTATTCTGACCGCGAACTGCACCTGCATGGCTGGGTATGTAACTTAAGTTAATCTACAAAATACTCTTAGCTTTCCATTGCTAATTAACCTCTTCAGTCACTGTCGTTAATGTAGTAAACAACATGTCACTGCTCATTTGCTGCAGTTATACAGCTGTGCCTGGGGGGGCGTATCTAGCCTGGACACCATATAAACCAACGCGTGTAATACATTAGATTGCTAGGAATGAATCTCTATGCTATTTTCTTGCAGCTCGGGGTCATGCTGCAGGCATGCTGCTGCACGTATGCTCAAAGTTGAGCTGTGGGTCAGATATGGAAAGACCGAGAAGTCTTGTACCTCAGGGACAAACAAGTGGCTCCTCGCATCCAAAAGAGAGGAGAAGCCAGCCAATCTGGCTTCACAGTTAATCTCAATAATAACATTGTTTTACAATAAGTGTGCATCTTGTTAAAAAAAAAAATTACCTCATGTCACTGCTGCTGTACTTGCACATAAACGTATGACTAATAAAAACCATGAACCTTGAAATTTATCTTTGACTCTACATACCGGAAAATGTAGATTATAATTTCATGGATCCTTTATCAAAAAAGGTCTACCTGTGTAAGTGGAATAACAGTTGTCAGAATTTTGAAATTCTTCCATCTACCTATTACTCTTTCAATGTGTATTTTCACGTTAGACAAACGCCTTTATGTTTCACTTCTCGAGCAGAGAGCTGCTTTTTACCTTTGGTAAAATGAGGTATTCTAAGGGTGGCCCCGCATACGGCAAGCTCATCTCTGATGGTGAAACCACGATCTGCTAGTATCTCATCATTTACTTCTAGAAGGTCATAAAATCCAGACTCAGCTGTAAGTTGTTTATCAGAAACACGCCCACCCCAACCTGCGGACAGAAAAGTAATGGCTCCTGCAGGTGACATGCCAACCAAATAGTTAACTGTGTTGTGGCTCTTATAATTCGAATATGTTTGGGTTCTGGAGGTTAGATTCATGGGTCTGTTAATGAAAATTTTTAGCTTTAAAACATTTTGGCATTTCTTTAATATTGCATGCTTGCTTGGCCACTTGATGAAAGGTTTCAAAACCTGAGACATAACAAGGAGCCGACTTCTCATAATTTTAGAGATGTCACATTCGGTAACATTAAATCTGAATGCAATATCCTTGTTGCTGAGCCCTAATCGGAGTTTCATCAGGATAGCCAATAGATAGTCCTCCAGGGTCAGAGAGCCACGCACAACCTCTACACTGTCTTTAACTGTTTGGAGCAACCACTCAAAAATGACGCTGGTCAGACCTGTGAAAAACAACCTGTGCTGCTTTGCATTTGGTAGAGCTAAAGGAAAACTGTGTGTTCCTGAGTGTTGCTTTTTGTTGTTCATTCTCGGCTTTGAGTTTGTTGATGTCCACACGCAGGTTGTCACACTCAGTAGAGAGTTGGCTGTACTTCTGTTTGAGGTCGTCATGGAGAGCCTTCGGGACCGTGGCTTCTGAAAAGGAGATTAGATATTAAGATAAATAGAAATGTCAGTCCTACTTTTCATATCTGGGAAACGGCTATACTCTGGGTGATCATTCCGACTGTGCCAAACAGAATCATGGCCAAATACTTTTTCACAACAAATATATACACAGGACAACCTGATTAATCCTGGTAGTGACTGTCCTACTGTACAATAGTTAAGATGTTAGAGGTTCTTACCAGTGCAAAGACCAGCACCAGGCTGCATTCCGCAATCATTTGGGGAGAGGGAAGCATGTGTGGATTCCGATGCAGCCTCATCAATAACTTCTGTGGACTGATGTCCATTGTCTGGCCGTCTGGTCTGTGGGGGGGGTTTCATCCCTTCTTTTTTTTTCTCTCATATCTAATACACACAGAAGAGAGCAAGCAGTTAGTACAAAACAGTTAATTTACTCAATTGACCACAGCTTTATCACATCCTCAATTCAAGTCAGTTGAAATCACATAGCACGCCTCAAATGGCTTCATGAGATAATATAGACATAACAGAAACTATCTGGCCTAACAGATAATCCTGACAAAAATATAGCTACATTAAATTACTCACCATTTCCTCTCTGCACTTCGAGTCATGCTATGTCAAGTCATGCTGGGTGAGCACAGTGAACAACAAATCACAAGGAAGTGACCATGTTTACCTCTCATGTTTTGCATCGCCTTTGTTGGACTGGGTTGAGTAGGAGAAGACAGACGGGACAAAGTCAGGACTGTCGAAGTCCTCAGATGCCTCTCCTGTACAAGTAAAGTGTATTCCAGTGACGTACAGTAACATTAACACACCAGAACAGGTCATTGGCCTACCATTACTACGTTAACAGTTACTAGCAACACAACTTTAGCAAAATTGAACCAAGGTACGCTAGCTTCTAAGCTAGTTCAACTCAAACTTGAACATAATTACTCTGTTGCTTGCAAACATAGTTAGTTATATATGCATAAGACTCAATATTACATTATTTAATGTTTGTTGTTCTAAGTTAAAACAAGCGATGTAACGTTATGGCTGATTAGCCTGTTAGCTGAGGCCTAACATTAACTTACCTGTTATGAAGTGATCACTGCAAATGCTGACATTTTTAATTAGTTCCTCACTCCAATCGCTTCTTCTGATTGCTTGCAACCAAAGACGTCTCTGGTTAGCCTTATGAGGGGTGCGAGTTGACGGAATTCAGTAAAACTTGAGCGTTTTGTTTTGTTTGTCAAAACGATTCTGGCAACCAACTGCACAACACGCCATGATGATTCCAGCCGCTTCCTTGCTGCAGCCGACATGCGCAGTAGAACCTGCGTGACGTTAGAGTGACGTAGATTGATAATTTCCCTATGAGTTGGGCAATACTCTAAGGAAGATGCAACAAAGTGGCGATGAGGATCTTATTCGACATCCGTGTTTCTCCGCTCGTTTTGAAGATTCTGAGCCAGGCTGTTGCTGTGAAAACTGGAAGCTAGCAGGTTAGCAAGTTAACTTCACTGTCAGAGACTGCAGTGTCAGCAGAGGTAAGATACTTGTAAAAAAACAGCTAACGAGGTGAAAATGGCAGGGAGGATTGGGAGCATTGGCCCCTTTGATGAAACTACTGAGCAGTGGAGCTCCTACACAGAAGGTTTTTCAGTACTTTGTTCAAGTAAATGGGATTGCAGATGGGAAATTCATACCGAGCCTCTCTTCTCTGCTGCGACTGCTTCACCAGCTGCTGTGCCATGGCAAGGCATGGAAATGGACTGAACAGTGTGAGGCTGCCTTTGTGCAAACAAAAAAGGCGCTGCTTGAGTCTGACACACTGACACACTTCGCGCCCACATTGCCCTTACAACTCGCATGTGATGCTTCCCGTTACAGAGTAGGGGCAGTCATTTCTCACATCATGCCCAATGGTGAAGAGCGGCCAGTCGCGTTTGCTTCAAGCACACTCAACCAAGCCGAATGCAACTATGCGCAAATTGAACAAGAAGCGCTGGGAATTGTGTTTGGGGTCAGAAAATTTCACCAATATCTCTTTGGGAGGAAATTTGTCCTTCTGACAGACCACCGTCCCCTGACAACAAATTTCAGGACCCATACTGGTATTCCTTCCTTGGCAGCCAGTCGGATGCAAAGATGGCCCTTGTTGTTGTCTGCCCATGACTACGACATCAAATACCACAAGTCGGAGCTGCATGCAAATGCCGACAGCCTCACTAGGCTGCCCCTGCCGGTTGACCATGGTGAGCCACAGCAGGCTGGCATTTTCTACTTTAGGCAAGTGGAGGAGGCTCCTATCACTTCTAGTCAAGTGAAACGACACCCGAAACAACCCTGTGCTCTCCAAACTGATGGATGTTGTGATCAGCGGAAGGAGAGGGAACCTTCCAGAGCTAAAACCATACCTAGCAAGAAGGAATGAGCTCTCTGTGCAGGCAGGATGTCTCCCAGCGGGATGCAGAGTGATTATTCCACCCACGCTGCGAAAAAGGCTACTACAGCAGCTACATGCAGGCCACAGCAGAATGGTCTGCATGAAAGAACTCGCCAGGGGCTACTTCTGGTGGCCTGGACTGGATGGGCAAATAGAAGAGACTGCGAGAACATGTCCATCTTGTCAGCGGGTGCACGGCATGCCACAGCCAGCCCTTCTCCACCCGTGGGAATGGCAAGAGGCACCCTGGCAGCACGTCCACATTGATTTTGCTGGCCTGTTCGAGGACAGGATGTTTCTGGTGGCAGCTGATGCTCACAGCAAGTGGCCGGAAGCGGCCATGAGATCGACAACAGCTGAGAAAAGAATCGAGAAACTTGTTCAGTCGGTTTGGCTTCCCAGAACAGCTGGTGAGCGATATTCGAGCGATTCCTTGAGGTAAATGGAGTGCAACACATCCGCTCTGCTCCCTATCACCCATCTACTAATGGATTAGCAGAGAGATTTGTTCAGAGCATGAAACATGCTTTGAAGGCTTCTCAGGGCCAAGGCTCTCTCCGCCAGAGGCTGAGCAGCCTCCTGCTGTCTTACAGAAATGTACCCCATGCAACCACAAGAGCTGCCCCTGCGGTACTGCTCATGAAGAGACAGCTCCGCACCAACCTCAACCTCCTAAAATCACCAATGACCAAAGAGACTGTTCACCTGAAACAACAAACTCAGGTTCAACAACGCCAACATAAAGCAAAAGAAAGGATTTTCTTCCCAAGTGACAGTGTACTGGCACGCAACTATAACACCGGACCAAAATGGGTGCCAGCCACT